>NC_056725.1:791447144-791469635 GCF_019279795.1 Protopterus annectens
CTAATAAAACATGCCACTAAAAAACACACAGAAAACCTCCCATAATGAAATTAACACATAATTACTGCTACATACACATAATTGATAGGCTGGTTGTTTGTGAAGACAGCATTTAGAAGGTATTTAAAGTCTTATTGTTTGCAATGCACTTTGTCTCTGATGAAGTCTACTCATTTGTTTTGGTAAGAGCGAAGCACTTCACTTTATTGGAATAAATTCTGTAATGTTTGCACCTTCGGTTCACGGGCCTTTTCTTTCTTTCTTTTCACAACAATAGTCACCCAGGTGACTGGATGGTGAATACAATACCCACCTGTGTGGGCAAATGCAGAAACTCCTGGCACAGCCCTGAGCCACAATGCAGACCATTGTCATGTGGCCTGATGCCAAGGTATACCCATCACCTAGCCTTGTTTCGCCGTCTGGCACAGTCGACCATCATATACCCATGCAGAAATGCACCCATGCATGTCAGTACTGCACCCTGTGTGTTTGTGTGTATGTTGTATGATGCGTATGATCACATCCACACTCACTACAACCCCCAGTGGCATACTGAGGCATGCTGTGTGATGTCAGACACCTCCCCATACACTTTGCCCATATAACCTCCATATGACCCATGTGGTGCATGTGATACCTGCACAGTAATGTGTTGTGGCAATCTCACTATTGATGAGCTGTATCCTGGCCCTGCCAAGTGTGTCAATGTGTGCGCATCCCTGTGAGCGTGTCACTGTGTTGACGCTGGCACCTGTTCATGTGGACAGGCATCTGTACTTCACCTACCGTACAGCTACCATATCCCTGTTGCAGATGTCACTCAACATCACATATATGTTCTGAGGACTCCACAACAGGTAACCTATGTGGCGCATCCAATAGCTGCATAGGACTGTGATAGCACTCAATAGTTGTCAGGCGTTTGATACCCTGTGCTGGTAGGTGTGTAACACAAACATGCTTAAGTTTTACTCTCTCACCCATTCCTGACTTGTCATTGCCTCTGTCTGCCTCTCTCACTCCCTCACTGGTGGATGTGAACACCTACACCTGCTTTGCTTAGGCAGCAGCATGTGCATTTTAAGTGATGTTCAAAATCAGCTGATGGCCTCTGCATGAATTGAAGCTGAGCTAGCTGATTGCATGTAGAACAGCTGTGGTAACATTCCCATAGCCAATTGTATGGAAGTACACTCCAATATCTAGGAACATCATGTTGATGTTGGGCCTTTCCATTCACTGTGAGCAGGAACTCGATCTGTTGTTTGGCAAACAGTATTTCAGATGGAGTGGAGATTTACCTCTGACAACATACACTGTGGAAACAGGCCAACACACAGGACAGGGGTGTGCCTGACCTGATTACAGACTGCAAGTGCTGCTATATTACATTTGGAGTAATGTTGGTTTAACAGGATGTGTGCGGATATGGCTGTCCTACATAGGTTCATAGGTTCATAGGTAGGTACTAGGCTATTGGCCCTAGGGCCTATATAAGCCTAGGCAAAAAGGTACCCTGGTGTTTGCCACCCAAGAAAATTATTTTCCTGTGCCCCTGTCAAGCAAAGCCACAGAAGTGATCTCCAGGGTGAATTTCCTATCTCCCATCCAATCATCAAGATTTTTCTTGAAGAGTGCTAATGAGGAGCTTTGTTTGATATAGATAGGTAGTTTTTTCCAGAGTATGGGAAGTCTCTGGGACAGGAATCTATCCCTCCAGCATGTTCTGTTTATTGTGGTGACAGTATTTAGGTCCCTAGAGCGTGTAGCTCTGAGGGATTGGGATTTCTTTAAGTGGAGCATGTCCAACAGCTCTGGGTTTGACATAGCTTTGTATGTTAGGCAGAGATCGCCTCTGAGTAGGCAATATGTGACAGAGTAAAGCTGGAGTTTTTTTAGACGGTCTGCATAGGGCATCTGTTTGAGGCTGGTAATCCTCTTTGTGAGGTATTTCTGTGGCCTTTCCAGTTGTTGTAGATGCCTTGTGAGGTACATATCAAAGGGGGCATTGTACTCTATACTGGGTCTAATGAGTGATGAGTAGAGGGGAACAATGACCTCGTTCTTCCTGGATGAGTAACCTTTTGTAATGAGGTGTGCCACGTAGAAGGATTTCTTGACTACTGTGGTGATGTGATTATCAAAGGAGAGACCACTGTCCACCTGTGTCCCAAGGTCTCATATCACACTTTTGGTGTTAAGTAGACTAACACCTATGTGGTAGTTCATGGGTACAGAGTTTTTACCAAAAGGGATAATGATGCACTTTTTGGCATTGAGCTTGAGGCCATGGCTTTGACACCAGGCATCTGTCTCAGTGAGGCCCTTTTGTAGGATGCCCACATCGTTAGGAGTTTGATTATGGCTCATACTTTGCAGTCATCTGTGAACTTTGTTAGCCAAAACCTTCTGTGTTAGCCTATATTTCAGAGACGTAGATACCAAACAGGAAAGGACCTAGGACTGAACCCTGGAGAACTCCACTTGTCACTGGTCTGAAGTTGGATTTAGAGTCTTCTACTTTCACAGTGTGGGTTCTGTCAATGAGCCATTTGGCCATCTTGTGACATAGGGATTTATACCTAGTTTAGTGAGTTTATCTATAATTCCAGAGTGAGGGATGGTGTTGAAAGCCTTGGCAAGGTCTAGATAGGCTGTGTGAACCACCTTACCCTCAGCTACGGCTTTGTTGACCACTTCAAAGAAGTCTATCAGGTTTAGGAGACATGATCTGCCTTTTACAAACCCGAACTGGGTAGGGTCCAGAGTTTGGAGATTACCAATGTCGTTGTTTATAAGTTCCATGATGATACGTTCCATAGCCTTGCAGACCAGGCTCGTCAGACTAATGGGGTGGTAGTTCTTGAGGTCCTGGGTGGCTCCCCCTTTGTGGAGTGGGATAACCGTTGCTGTGCACCATTCACTGGGCACAAAGCCTGAGATGAGGCTATGATTGAACATGTTACTTAGGTGGGGTGCCAGTTCATTCTGTAGTTCATGTAGAATGCAGCCTGGGATGTTGTCAGGTTCCATGGATGCTGTGTTCTTGGCTTTGGAGAGTGTGCTTTTTACCTGTGCAGCCATGATTACAGGAACTGTGCATTCTTCCAGTATATAGATGGACCCTTTAGGGGATGAGAGAGGGGTAAAGTTAGCACTGAACCTATCTGCCAGGATGTTGGCAATATCAGTTGGTTCTGTATAATTAGTGCCATTGTGCTGTAACTCAGAGCATATCTGAGTGTTGAAATTGAGATTATTAACATAGCTATAGAATGCTTTGTGGTTGTCTTTAGAATCAGTGGTGATTTTGCTTTCATAACTAGCTTTGGAGGATTTTATGAGGGATCTCAGCTTCTTACTGAATCTGACCATGGAGTTCCTCCAATCATGGGATTTTACTCTTTTTTGCAACAGTTTCTTTCTTCTGTTGCAGAGTCTGTTTTTGGCAGGGGACCACCAGATTGGCTTCCTTTTTTTGGAGGATAGCATCTTGGTTCTGTTAGGGACTGCACAATCCATGCACTCGTGTAAGTGCTTATAAAGTGCAATTGTATAGGATTCAGCAGTTGTACCTTTATTGTTCGTCAGCATGGGCATCGTGAAGTTTGCCACTTCTGCCTTAAGAAGCGTGAAGTTGGGGGCTTAGCCAAGGATGAGCCATGAGTAGCAGCATTTTCTGTCAGCTCTTCCTTTTCATATCTTTTATGACAGGAAAATATAAGAATATCTATCTAATATGTTGTTTTTTTTACACATTTAGTTTATTCTTAAGGTCTTTTTAGATAGTATCTCAATTTTTGTATTATTTTTTATATTTTCCTGTCAAAATATTAGAGTCAAGTTTCTGTCATCAGCTAACAGTATGAGCTTCTCTAAATCTTCACACCAGGATATCTCTTTAAAAAAGGAGCTACAAACTTTACTTTCTACCATTCAAGATCTCTCTACAAAAATTGATGGGCCGGATTCAGGAAGGCTTGCACGGAGTCTATGAGTAGAGTAAGACTCCATGCAGCCAACATGTCTGCCGAGTGATCCAGGAAGAGCCAGTAGGGGTGTGCAACAGAGCTCCCAAAACGAGTCCTACATGGACAGGGCTTGGATATGCAAATTTCCTCAATTGCAGGCGAAAGCTATGCAAATGAGGTAAATTTGCGATCCAGGAAACCCGAACCAGTCCGAGTAAGAGTAGTTTTATTTGCAGAAATGTACTCAGTTGACAACTGAGTACGGTTCTGCACATAGCAAAACGGAGCCGTGACAGCTCCAAAAAAAGGATGCATCCAGTTGAGGAAGCATGCCAATGGCCAAAAATACGGCCATTGGCAATGTTCACCGATACAAAATAAAAATAAAATATATATTTTTTTAAATCCCGATCTCCGGTGTTTAAGTGTAGCGCAGCGCCGCAAAAACACGCTGCGCTCTAAAAACCAGAAAACCAATAATTAAATTCCACAAATGTGGATTTTATTGTAATTCTTAATTTACAATGCAAGGAAATGGCAGGCTGAGGACAACATGGCTACCGAGTAGAGGTTGCTAAGGGGGGAAGCTCAGTCTAAGAGATGTAACCAAGCATTAGTAGGCAATCCTATGCAAATGAGGGTTAGGATAGTGAATCGCAAGTTTACATAGCAAATGAGCACAGTCAGTGGAGTATAGGAGTAGGATAAGGGGAGTAACAGAGTAGAAGATAGGTGACATCACGAGGGGGGTATGTATGAAAGAAGTGAAGCTCATTGGAGCAGAGTGGCATGTGTCAGCTGTCATTTACACATCAGTGGAAGAGGTGCATCAACAGGTAGGCTAGGTAAAGGCAAGAAATTGAAGGTGTATGCCATGGATAACACTAAACTTTCTTGTATAAGTGCCTGCAACGTGTTTAAAGCCGTGGTCGCAGCGCCTGTATATCCGAGTAAGACTGTGTGCGCGCGTGTACGCCTGTGTGTGTGCGTTTAAGCAAGATTAAGCATGTCTAAGGTTGTTTAAATTTGTGTAAGCGCGTTTGCGCCGGTGTGCACGTGTTTTAGCAAGAATAAGCAAGTTTTAGTCAGTGTAAGCATGTGTGCGTGCGTGTGAGCTGGTGTGCGCATGTTTGCCCTTGTGTGCATGGTGCTGTCCCCCTGAGGAAACAGAAAGGGAAAAGGAAGCACAACAAATAGTAGGAAGTTAACCAGGGAGTACCAGCAGAGCTAGCAGGTGAAAACAATCAGAATCAGGCAATTACCCAGGCAGTACACTAGCCAAGCCCAGCCCAGCACTTAAAACTCTGCAAACAACAGTCCACTATGTTTCTCTCAAGAGACACTGCAACACTGCAGTAAGCTAATAGAAGTGAAAACTGAAAAAAGCTTTACTGAGACAAAGAAATGTTAGGGGCTGCCATTGTTGTTATAAGGCGACATATGCAACATGCTGAGGGTGGTGACAATGTGAATGCTGCTGGACAACCCACAGTGAGGAGACAGAGAAGAGTGTACAGGCCCAGGGTAACCTACCAGGGGCTACATGAGCTGGAGATAGCTGAGTGCTATAGAGTGGACAGAAACATCTTGTAGCAAATTGTTGAGCTGTGCATGCCACGCCTCACACACAGAACCAACAGAGGGGTACCCATCCCAGTGGAAACCAAGGTATGTGTTGGCCTAAGAATATTAGCAACAGGTACCTTCCAGAGACCAACTGGTGATATGATGGGGATATCACAGGCATCAGCATCCAGGGTACTGCACCAGTTCCTGGATGCCATGTCAGCACATGTCGGTGATCATGTATATTTCCCCAGTTCCCGTGAGGTATTGGCCAGCAGCATGCGTCTCTTCCAGCAAATAGCGGAATACCCTGAGGTAGTGGGTGCAATAGACCGCACGCACATACGCATCAAAGCACCAGCTGGTGAGCGGGGTAGGGTCTACTTCAACCGCAAGGGCTTCCCCTCCATCAACTGCCAGGTCGTGTGTGATGACCAAGGCATAATACTGAATGTGTGTGCTGGCTGCCCTGGAAGCTACCATGATTCCCATATCTGGCATCTGACGCAGCTGTACCAGTCATTTGCCAATGGGGACATCCCTCATGGTCACCTAGTGGGGGATGCTGGCTATGCACTGGAGCCGTGGCTGATGACACCCATCAGAAATGCACACACACCTGAAAAGGAATGCCATAATGAGGTACACGCATAAACATGAAATGTAATCGAGCATGTGTTCGGCCTGCTCAAGTCACGGTTCCGGTGCTTGGACACATCTGGTGGAGCCTTGCAGTACTCACCAACTACATGCACCCAAATTGTCATGGTATGTGCCATGCTACATAATATGATCCTATGAAAACAGCTGCAGCAGGAGCAGCATAGGCCTGGGCCAAACAGCCCCCCACCATTGCCAAGGCCATCAGAGGCAGAACGTGACTCGGAGGAGGAACAACCTGAGCCTGCCCCAGTAGGAAGAAGGAGGCGTGCCCAGTATGCTTTGGCCTTGGCAAAGAGGCAACGCATAGCACATACACTGGCTCAGTAGGAACCCTGGAAATGATACCTCTCTGACTCACACATATAGTAAAAGGGATGTCTAACTTGACACTACCTGTTTCCAAACATGTATAGGGAGTGCAGTATGTGCATCTGACATAGGCAGCCCTGCAGCACCACCTGAGGCATGATTGCCATGTGTTAAGCAATATAAAGCAGTGCTAAACAGCTTTCACCACCATTTAGTATATGTAAAGCAATTGCACACACTAACACTAGCACAACTGTGGTCAATGTTGAGCAATATTGGGCAATGTTCTGTAATGCTGGTTAATGTTGAGCAATGTTGGACAAGCCTGGTCTACATTGGGCATAGCTGAACAAAAGACAACATGCTCATATTTGCTCTACTGGCCCTTAAGCAGTCTGGTCTGCTCAGTATGAAAATATAAAGCAGTGACAGGCCTCGAACCCAGGATACTGTGCACCACAGTCATACTACTGAACCACTAAACCATGACAGTATTGCACTGATCAGCCTGTATGAAGAAATGTTGATAAGATTATGCAACGTATCTCATGTAAACCCTGCAGGCACAGCATAATCCCTGTTGAGTTATGACACAAAGGTGAGCCCTGCAGTAAGAATAGAACCTGATTTTCAACACACACATATATTATAATTGTTAATATCGGTCATGTTCACACACATCAACAAATGTAGTGGACTTCAGACAGCAACATACTGAAAGGTCACACTGGGCATGCTCACACACTTGAATAAATGAGACAAATGTCAGGCAACAAAACACTGAAAGGACAGACTGGGCATGCTCACACACGTGAATAAATGAGACAAATGTCAGGCAACAAAACACTGAAAGGACAGACTGGGCATGCTCACACACTTAGGCCATGTCTGAGTATAGCAGTGGGCCACACATATCCGGCAGTTGCATGTGTTAACACAGGAACCTCTCAGTATTCACCAATCTGCCATGTGCACACAGTTATATGACAACAGACACATATATAATATATTGGAACCCTGTCATAATAAAATATGTTCTGCAGATACTTAGGTTCTTCGTAGAAAGTGTGAAAGCAAAGAAGAGAAAAAACCTGCAATCAGTATCATCAATAAACAACGTGCATCCCGCACATTACCATAGGTGCATAGGTTGATACTATCCTATCTGCCCTAGGGCATGTATAAGCCTAGCCAGAGTGTGTTTGGCTTTCACAGCCCTGTTAGATTAGTAGACTGTGCCTGTGAATAGTAGATCACACAAGATAGGCCCTTTACATTTGCTTTATTGTGCCTCTGTCCAGCAGGGACCCAGAAGAGTTTCCAGGGGTAAACATACGATCACCCATCCACTCGTCAATATGTCTCTGTAGGGGGTCAGTGGGGGGCTCAGCCTATGCGGGACTGGGATCCCATTCCAGAGTAAGGGGAGTTTCTAAGATAGAAATGTGTCCCTCCACCATGTCCTATAAATATCTGTGCTGAGGTGTAAGTCCCTGGAGCATGTAGCTCTAAGGGATCCAGATATCCTGAGATGGAGCATATCCATTAATTCTGTGTTGGACATGGCTGTAAACAACAGGCACAGATCGTATCCAAGTAGGTGGTAAGCAACTGAGTAGAGCTGGAGTTACTTTAACTGAACTGCACAGGGCATCTGTGTGAGTCCCTAGATCCACTTGGTGAGGTACTTTTGTTGCCAATACAGTTGTTGCAGGTGTCGGGTAAGGTACATCCCAAATGGGGCATTGTATTCAATCATGGGCCTCATGAGTATAGGGGCACAATGACTTTACTTGATCTAGATATGAAATCTGTTGGGATAGGGAGGGCTATATAGAATGGCTGTCTAACCACTATGGCAATGCGATTGTCAAAGGCAAGATTACAAACTACTCATGTCCCCATATCCCTAAGAACTTCTACCATACTTAATGTATTAACACCTATGTGGTAATGTGTGGGCACTATGCGATTCCCAAAGGGGATGACTATGCATTTAATGGCATTCAGCTGTAGGCCATGGCTCTGGCACCAGTTATCCATCTATGTGAGACCCTTTTGGAGGATGGTTAGACCACAGCTGAAGATAAAAATGGAATAATCCACGCCAGGAAATAAATCACTTGCAGCTTAACAGTAGTGCCCTTTATAAAGCCAAAAATTGTAACTGAGATGTAGTAGTCAAGGTAGGAAACAGTTCACTTGCAGTTTCACACCAATTGCCCTTTATTAAACAAGAGTAAGCGCTTTTGCGATCTAAGTCAGCTGATCGCTTCTTCAGACTCATAAAAACAGTTAAAACATTAGTATTTAAAATATGGTTCAACCAATGAAAACACATATAAAACTATGACATGGACTAATTAAAATTGCATACATCAGTATATCAATTTGCCTTATATTCTACATAAGATAAAATAAAGTATGCATATAACAGACACATTTTATGTAATAATCCATATTACTTAATGTTTTAGTGGTCTGGATTTTAAAAAAGATTTCAAGGAAACAGCATTGTTCAATCCAGGAGAACTATCTGCCTGAAGTAATAAAATCCATCTTTGTTCTGCTTCCTCTACCTTATTCCTTATATCACCTCCCCTCTTACTTTTATTTATTATTTCTAAAACCATGAAATTAAAATATGCTTCCTATCTTCTTCTTCCACATGTTTTGCTAAAGCACTTGTGTCTTTTTTATTTCTTATATCTCTAAGGTGTTCAAGGATACGTTCCTTTAGACACCTATTGGTTTTGCCTATATAAAAGACATAACAGACAGTGCAGAAGCTGAAATAAACCAAATTTTGTGTTCTGCAGTCAGCATAAAAATCTATATCAATTATAAATCCTAGCATAGGATGTTTATATGTAGATTTATTATATAAATAGTCACATGCTGTACAATTTCTGCAAGGAAAAGTCCCCTGCCTATCGGATTGTATCATTCTTTCATTGTTTCTAAATTTATAACAGAGTTGCCTTTTTAAGGACTTCTTATTTCTAAAAGAAAAGCTGGGTCTATCTTCTAACAATTCTCTCAAGTCAGGATCCGACAATAAAACTTTCCAATTCTTCTCAAAAATATTACAGAACCTTCTGATGTCACTTGAATAAGTTATAGGGAATCTAACTTTAAAATCATGACCTTCCTTGCTTTTAACATCTTCTATAGTATTTGAGAAGAGCGGTTTACATCTCCCATCCCTATTTTCAATGATATATTTAGAACTTTCATTTATGTCTTTCTTACTATAACCTCTGTTTAAGAAGTCTTTCTCTAATATAGTCATTGTCTTCACAAATCCTTCATCTGTATTATGTAAGTGGCTTATTCTCATTTATTGTCCTTTCACTACATTTCTATGTACAAATGTTGGATGCATACTAGTTTTATGTAAGATACTATTTCTCCATGTAGATTTTCTATACATCCCTGTTGTTAGTTCATCTAACGCTGTCTTCTTAACTAAAACATCTAGGAACTCAATAGAGTCCCTAGAATGTTGACTAGTGTATCTTAAAAATTCACTGGTGCTATGTAAGTACTCCACCATCTCTTGCAACTCTTCACTAGTACCATCCCATAACAGGAAGACATCATCTACAAAACGCATATACCATACAATTTTGCCAGCATATTTATTGCTAGCACTTAATACATGGTCTTTTTCCCATGCAGCCAATGCTAAGTTGGCGTGGCTGTTAGCACAAGCCGTGCCCATTGCTACGCCAACTTTCTGTAGATAAAACTTGTCATTGAATATAAAGAAATTATTTTCTAGGACAATATCAAGCAACTCACATATCAAATTAATCTTAGTGCTTTGAAAACCTTGTTTCAAGGTTAGAATATCACGTATTTTCTCAATACCCCATTTGGTCGGTATCACTGTGAACAATGAAGTGACATCCATTGTCGCAAACATATAATTTCTTTTAATGTTCCTGGTCTTATTGTATAACAGTTGCAGAAATGCCTTTGTATCCCTTAGTATAGTCTCACATGATTTTAGGACTATTTGTAAATTTTGTTCAATATAAATTGAGATGGCTTCTGTGGCCCATCCTCTACTGGATACAATAGGTCTCATAGGGGGCTGTGTGATGTCTTTGTGAATTTTTAGGTAGACCATAAATAATGGGTATGGTTGGATGTTCTATCTGAAAGTAGTCAAACAATTCCTCTGATACATAATTAGTAATCAATAAGTCAAAAATATATACAGATATCCTGTCAATTATACCTTGTACTTGTCTCTCATTTAGTTCAACATAAGTATCTGTATCAGTCAAAACTTCCATCATTTTCTTATAATAAAAAATCTTATCCATTACTACTACACTGCCCCCCTTGTTTGTAGATGACGTCTTCCTGTTATGGGATGGTACTAGTGAAGAGTTGCAAGAGATGGTGGAGTACTTACATAGCACCACTGAATTTTTAAGATTCACTAGTCAACATTCTAGGGACTCTATTGAGTTCCTAGATGTTTTGGTTAAGAAGACAGCGTTAGATGAACTAACAACAGGGATGTATAGAAAATCTACATGGAGAAATAGTATCTTACATAAGACTAGTATGCATCCAACATTTGTACATAAAAATGTAGTGAAAGGACAATATATGAGAATAAGCCGCTTACATAATACAGATGAAGGCTTTGTGAAGACAATGACTATATTAGAGAAAGACTTCTTAAACAGAGGTTATAGTAAGAAAGACATAAATGAAAGCTCTAAATATATAATTGAAAATAGGGATGGGAGATGTAAACCGCTCTTCTCAAATACTATAGAAGATGTTAAAAGCAAGGAAGGTCATGATTTTAAAGTTAGATTCCCTATAACTTATTCAAGTGACATCAGAAGGTTCTGTAATATTTTTGAGAAGAATTGGAATGTTTTATTGTCGGATCCTGACTTGAGAGAATTGTTAGAAGATAGACCCAGCTTTTCTTTTAGAAATAAGAGGTCCTTAAAAAGGCAACTCTGTTATAAATTTAGAAACAATGAAAGAATGATATAGTCTGACAGGCAGGGGACTTTTACTTGCAGAAATTATACAGCATGTGACTATTTATATAGTAAATATGCTAGGATTTATAATTGATATAGATTTTTATGCTGACTGCAGAACACAAAATTTGGTTTATTTTAGCTTCTGCACTGTCTGTCATGCCTTTTATATAGGCAAAACCAATAGGTGTCTAAAGGAACGTATCCTTGAACACCTTAGAGATATAAGAAATAACAAAGACACAAGTGCTTTAGCAAAACATGTGGAAGAAGAAGACAGGAAGCATATTTTTAATTTCATGGTTTTAGAAATAATAAATAAAAGTAAGAGGGGAGGTATTATAAGGAATAAGGTAGAGGAAGCAGAACAAAGATGGATTTTATTACTTCAGGCAGATAGGTCTCCTGGATTGAACAATGCTGTTTCCTTGAAACCATTTTTAAAATCCAGACCACTAAAACATTAAGTAATATGGATTATTACATAAAATGTGTCTGTTATATGCATACTTTATTTTATCTTATCTAGAATATAAGGCAAATTGATATACTGATGTATGCAATTTTAATCTATGTCATAGTTCTATATGTGTTTTCATTGGTTGAACCATATTTTAAATACTAATGTTTTAACTGTTTTATGAGTCTGAAGAACGATCAGCTGACTTAGATCGCCAGTGCTTACTCTTGTTTAATAAAGGGCAATTGGTGTGAAACTGCAAGTGAACTGTTTCCTACCTTGACTACTACATCTCAGTTACAATTTTTGGCTTTATAAAGGGCACTACTGTGAAGCTGCAAGTGATTTATTTCCTGGCGTGGATTATTCCATTTTTATCTTCAGCTGTGGTCTAACCATTGGTCTTTTCATTTTTTTCGCTTGAGGTGTATACCAGGCGTTTATCCAGCTTTTGTTTTCTTTCATTTGTTCCTTTAGGAGGATGCTTGTGGCAGCTGGAGAGTCAAATATGGCACCCAGTTTGCAGTCATCTGCAAACATGGTCAGCCATATTCCTCCTGTGTTAGCCTGTACATCAGAGGAATATATACTGAACAAGACAGGTCCCAGGACTAAGCCTTGTGGGATGCCACATGTAACTGGTGTTGAGTCAGACATGGCACCTGCAATACATACCATGTGGGTGCTATCCCTGATCCACTTAGCAATCCATCTTGTGACATATGTGTCGATATCTAAGCTGGTGAGCTAATGTATGATGCCCGAGTGGGGTATTGTTGTGAAGGTGTATGCGAGATCCAGGTAGGCTGTGTGGACTGCCTTCCTTATGTCTATGGACCTGGTAACTGTTTACAGAAGTTGACCATGTTCAAGAGGCAAGATCTGCCCACAACAAAGCTGAATTGTGTAGGATCCAGTGCCTGTAGGTTCCCGATGTCTGTGTGTATGAGTACCATGATGATACGCTCCATAGCTTTGCAGACCAGGCTAGATAGGCTTATAGGGCGATAGTGTCCGGGTTCTGTTGTGGCACCACCTTTGTGGAGTGAGACCACTGTTGCTGTATGCCATTCCTTGGGTACATATCCTGTAGTAAGTCTGATATTGAACAGTGACTTCATGTGAGGGTTACGTTCGTCATGAAGCTTGTGTAAGATGCAGGCCGGGACACCGTCCGGTCCCATTGATGCTGTGTTGTCTGCTTTGGAGAGGGCAGCACTCACCTGATCATCTGTGATGTCAGGGAGGCTACACTCTGTTGGGATGGACATTTGCTCATTAGGGGGATGGGGGTGACATTTGCACTGAACCTGTTTGCCAGGATGATGGCAATGTCTGTGGGTTCAGTGTATGTATTGTAATTTCACAGTAACACACAGCATATCTGGGATTCGGCACCCAGGTTCATGACATAACTAAAGAAGGCCTTGTGATTGTTCTCAGTGTGTGGTGCAATTTACCTTTCAAAGTGGGTCTTAGATGAATTCATGAGTGAATGTAGCTTCTTGCTAGTACTGATCAGAGATGACTTCCCTTATTGGGATTGTGCTATATCATGTAGTAGCCCTCTCCTTTTGTTGTATAGCTTATTTATGGCCATGGTCCACCAGAGAGGTCCCCTGCCTTTGGAGGAGTGAGTCTTGTTCTGTTTTGGGATAGCACGATCCATGCATTCCAGTAGGTGTCAATAGAATGTGTTTGTAAAGGATTCAGTGGTCTGAGCTGTACTTACCTCTGTCCCAGGGTCTTTGAAGGATACCACCTTGGTTTAGAGAAGTGTGATGTTTGCTGTTGGTAAGTACTTCACCGAGAGAACCTAGGATGGGCATGGGGTCGGGATATGGATGTCCAGTGAGATAAATGTATGGTCTGACCTTACCAATGAGGGGCATACCTCTGGTGTGGAACATGAAATCCCCATGTTGGTGATGATCAGATCCAATATGTTTTCCCCTCATGTGGGTGTGGTGACAAGTTGTGACATAGCATTTGTGTTTAGAAATTCTAGCAACCGTTGGGTGAGGGTGTTGTGGCTTGAGTAGTATTCCCAGTCAATGTTTCTGTAGTTGAAGTCACCTCATATAATGGTGTTTGTAGAGACCGTCATATCCTCCAGTGTTCCCAGGAAAGCTGAGTTGGGTTCCTGAGTTCGGGAGGGTGGTATGTAGCAGGCTACAAACTGAAAGGCAGTTTTGCCCACTATCCGTTGCACATGTATGGTCTCTGATGCTTCCTGCAGTGCTACTAACCTGGAGGTGTGTATATCTGTGATGTATACGGATACTCCCCCTAAAGTTGTTGGTCGGTCCGAGTCTTGTGGCCAAAAAGCATGGTATGAAGTATAACCTGGTAGTATTGGTGTGCATTTGGGAGCCTGAACCAGGTGTCTGTTACTGCACAGATATCGACATTCACCATACTGAGGAGAGTTTTGTGTGTGTGCATTCTGTGGTCTAGACATCTGGTGTCGAACAGCATTACCCGTACTTTCTTTTACCTTATATTGTCCATGGAGGTGGGTTTGTCATTTGAGCCTTGCCCAAAAAAGGCACTGTGGGGGTGGCAACAGCCTTAGCCAGTATTGGAAAGTCCAGGGATGACAGGTGCAAGCTGTCCATAGCGAAGCTACGTGGCATGTCGAGCATGTCATCCCAGGCTGACAGACAGTGGATCCCCTTTGAATGACACCAATATGTTAGCCAACTGTTACAATTGATCAGCTTGTCTGTATACTGTGCCATCATTCTTGGTGAGGGTAAGATGCTACACAAGGTCAGGGTCATACTGGCCTGGTTACATGATCACAGAGCTCCTCTATGTCCCTTGTCATGTAGTCCAGGGAGGAACGTCTGAGGTAAGACACACCAGCATGGACAATAATGAAGCCATATTTGTACTTGCTTTGGAGTGACCTGAGTGCATGTTTAATGTGGCAGAACCTGCCACCCGACAGACAGTGCAAAGTGTCCTTCTCCTTGTTCAGCCTGGTGAGTGTGACGTCAGTGTGTCTGACAATAGAGTCATCTATTATAAGTGTATTAGGTGTGTTTTTACCCCTAAGGGCAGTGACTGTGTGGCACACTGACTTTGTGAACCATGTGATATGTGGGTAATGTCGTGGGGTAGCAGTTGTCTGGGTGTCTGCTTAGGAGGTCTCTACTGCTTAGGCAGATATTATGTAGAGCCTTCGAGTATGTAATTGTGTGGTAATGTAATTTGTTTGCTGTCGCTATAGGTCTATGTGTGACGGAGTTGTGGTGTGTGTGGTTACCTTCACCACCTGATAGACTGTGCCGGTCATGGGTCGAGAGAGCTCAGCCTCCCGTTTGTCTATATAGTTGCATCTCCCACATATATCTGAGTTGGTTGGGAGGAGGTGAGGGTTGTCTGTGTACATAAGGCAGTTGTAACATTGCCTCAAAAGTCCCATATCTACCAGCTGGACTGGAGAGTACACGCGAAACCAACCGTTGGACATGCCAGGATATTATGATGGCATACTCTCTGTTGATTGATCAAAAGGGATCAGTAGGGTGTTAAGTGTGTAAAAGCGTATTACAGGGGTTTAGTGCTCAGGTATGTTGGTGTTTTTGAAAAATTATCTGTGAAGGAGTCCAGATAGAACCATGACACTTCCTTCAGCTATGTCATACACAGCACTGTATACATATATGTCCTGAGTCAGGGCCAACTGTACCTGACTGACAATGCTGACATCCTGTCAGACAGACCCATACATACATACCCACCTCCCACTGACAAATGTCCCTATCATCATACCAGGAGATATCACATGTAGAATGGGTAAACAGCTCCTTCCAAAGCCGAAAACATGGCATCAATTGGATGACATTGTTTCCCGATATGTGTCATAAGTGAACTACAGAACAAACAGACCCTGCACCTGAACAGTCTGTTGAGCCACACCCTCTCTACAGGATCTGAAACTGTTGAATGTGTTACAGCAACATATGTCACACCTCACAAGTGCTGATGCACAGCAGACCATGGGAACTATACTCCTATAAGCCTATGACGTCTGATCTGCAAGGCCATTGAGTCCATCATGACTGAAGTCATAAACAGAGCTACTGGAAGCTGACAAACACACAGCCCTACCAACTGTGGTATGAGCATGGGCAGATCATGGTTCCCATACCTGCTAGACTGTTTGCAAGGCAGACACCCAGGACACACATCACTGAAGGGAGCTACACACGTCCCACATAGACTCTGAGTAGCCCTTTATCAACATCACAGACACATGTTGTATCCACAAATTCAACAACCTGTGCATAAATATGTATTGTCATATGAAGGAATGGAAATTTGTCCACAGAGAGATCATACAAGCTATGAAGTGTGGAGTCCTGTTCTAGCTGTTAACACCTGCTGACCCACATGGTTCATTTCTGGGATTGCATAAAACAAAGTGCACACATATTACCATGTCCAGTCTGATGATGTCAGCATCCTACAAATATAGCAGGAGAAAATAAAACACCCAGTAAAACATATAGTGTGTCGTGTTAATGTGTACCTCTGTAGTATCATAACATAGTTAAGTAGAGGTTTGAATCCTGAAATTTCTCTGTGTGTGTGTGTGATTTCCTTTGAGAGGAGTGCCCTTTTTGGAGATTAGGTACACACATGAAAAGAGGTAGATTCCTCTTTGGTAAGTCTGATGATGTCAGCATCCTAGAAATATAGCAGGAGAAATGAAAACACCCAGTAAAGCATATAACGTGTCGTGTTAATGCGTATCTTCTGTAGTATCATAACATAGTTAGGTAGGGGTTTAAATTCTGCGATTGCTCTGTGTGTGTGTGTGATTTCTTGTGAGAGGAGTTCCCTTTTTGGAGACTAGGAAAACACATGAATAGAGGTAGATTCTTCTTTGGCAAGTCTGATGATGTCAGCATCCTAGAAATATAGCAGGAGAAATAAAAACACCCAGTACAGCATATAGCGCGTCATGTTAATGCGTATCTCTGTAGTATCATAACATAGTTAGGTAGGGGATTGAATCCTGAAATTGTTCTGAGTGTGTGTGTGGGGGGGGGGGGGGTTGAATGTGTGTGTGTGATTTCCTTTGAGAGGAGTGCCCTTTTTGGAGTCTGTGAAAACACATTCAAAGAGGTAATCTCCTCTTTGGCATGTCTGATGATGTCAGTATCCCAGAAATACAGCAGTGGAAATGAAAGCTTCCAATAAAGTATATAGTGTGTCATGTTACTGCAGATCTCTCTAGTATCATAACATAGTTAGGTAGGCGTTTGAATCCTGCAATTGCTGATTGTGTATGTGTGACACTGTTGGTTAATGTGTTGTGGGTTTTGCTTTTACAACTGCATGACATATCAGTAAAACAACAGTATGTGCATTGCACACTTCCGGTATCTGTGTGGCACATACATATATGTACAAGTGGCCTCAATTGTTAACTGTGTGGCAAATACATATATGTACATGTGACCTCAATGAGTTCATAGGTGTGAAGCCTGCTTTCTACACAAATACATCTGTTACCATTGACAGTCTGTGCTGCTGCTTCTCAGACCTTAGGTCACATATGTATGTATGTATCAAGGCCAGCCACTGTAGTGATCTGTGGCCTAGGTCATCTGTGTCACACACACCCATGACAGTTTCTATAGAATAGTGTGAGTGAGGGCTCATGCCTGGGGAATATGTCAGACATGTTCAAACACAACACAGTCTGTCAATAATGGCCATTTATTACAGGTGTACAACACCTCTGTGGATATGCATACAGACCCCTTCATGCTTATGTGATTCACTGAGGGGCATCAGCATACCTTTGGAAATGTGAATACCAAAGGACAGATGACATAACATGTGGCTGTATGTACACATTGGTACCCCTGCTACATGTTGTGGGTTACTAACAATGTGGTACTGTCAGGATACTATGTATTGTAAATGTGGATGACTATGCTATAGTTGGCTTATAGCTTTACAGCATGTGTTGATCAACAAGTATCTGTCTGTATGATACCCTTGTGGAGGATAAGTGTCTCATCTGGAGAATGCATTGTAGGCCACTGTATGCATTACCAGATCTGGACGGAGATATCCCTAGTGTGTTTGCTTGTACCTGGGATGTCTACTTGCCAAACAGGAGTGGTCCCAGGAATGTGTGGTGGCCAATAGCACTGGTTACTGGTATAGTATAGTACCGGAAGGACTCAAATGCTACTGTGTATCCTACATCTGTGTGTCAGTTGTCAAGACATCAGCTAACGATTGGGTAAAGTCAGGCTGTTGAGGTTATGTATACTACCAGTATGCAAAACAATGCCCGATATAAACAGTATCACCCACAGCATAGTGGCAAACCATGTCATACACACATCTGTACCAAAGTCGTAACATATGTGTAGTAAAATGCATACTGGCCACCAATAGGAAATATGAAGTGTTAACACTGTGTAATACAGGGCATGTCACCCTTCCCATGTGTCCACTATGAACATACATGCAGATGGTGCACCTCCACCATGTTCACAAATGTACACCTGCAAATCTGTACTGCACACATCACACACATACCATCCACTCACCACCAAATGCTGCCAGTACCGCACACATCAGCCAAGTGGCACATGGGCGGACAATACAGTATTGGAATTAACACTGGTGTAAACAATACTACATTGATAATCATAGCTTTAATGCATCATGCCTGCTCAGATATACCTACAAGGATAGCAGTACACCTTGCTGTTGACAACATGCTAACATTGCTACACTGCTATTAGGTCACCCTGTGCATCAGCACCATGTAAGCCTGTTCCTGCATCATTGTCACAGATGACAGGAGGTGGCACAGTTTCATCATATGCACAGGGTGTGTTATTGGTTTGCCAGAGCCCGACAATGACCCATCCAATCAACATGTATGTGTGTGTGTGTGTGTGTGTGTGTGTGTGTGTGTGTGTGTGTGTGTGTGTGTGTGTGTGTGTGTGTGTGTGTGTGTGTGTGTGTGAGGGACAACAGTACAGTATGGGTCAATGTTGGTGTAATGTGTGTGTGTGTATGTGTTAGCCCTAGGTGTTTGGTTTATGTGTGTGTGTGTCTGCATGCACACAGTTCCACCTTGTGGCTGCCACATACGGGTGATTGTGGGACAGCCACAGACTGTACCTGCCAGGCTGTACAGCTTACTGTCTCCGGCCACAGACACAGTACCTGTGCCTGCCAGGGGTGCCACGGACAGTATTGGGTACCAAGCCAGACTGGATACTATCATCAGAGGCAGAGGGATATTGACTGGACCCATGTCCCTGCTGGGACTGGCCAGAGCCACGTACACGTGGTCATCTAGGATGGTCTATTGATAGCCCAGCCTCAACATTGCTGGGGCTGGTACTGCCACTACGGGAGCGGCTGGGACTTGTGTGTCGTCCGTGATTAGTGCCAGCTGATGATGTTGCTGACATACGTCCACGTCGATGTCTCAGCCATCCTGCACTGTCCTGGTACATGGACATTACATTCCGGAGGATATCTAGTGTCTCCCCCCAACGTCTATCAATGACCTTGGTGTAATTACGGATGGCACCGGCAAGGTCACGGATACTGTCATTGATAGCAGTGTTGTGAGCCCTCTGCGCCCTTAGTCCCTGCCTGGTGTACCGTTCCATACGTGCCTGTGCCTGCATTATAGACCGGAACATGGCTGAGGTTGTGAGACCTGTGGGGGCACGTCTGCCAGGGGCATTACGACCAGCCGTGCTCCCATGAGCACCCCTGGACATATGCCTATGTGTTACCATTCCAGATGTCTGGGTATGGCTGCTGTGTGGGGTTGCATGTGCCATAGATACCACACTATCCTGGTCAATTGCCTGCTGTATGCTGTTCCTCCGCTAAGGCCATTGGTGTTGAGGGATGTATCGGCAGTATGAATGTGCCCATAGATGGGGTGGACAGCTGTGTACTGTCGATTGGCGGACCAACAACAGACCCTGACAAACCTGCCTGTGCCACTACATGTGTCATCATGCCCACTATTTGTGGCAGTGACCTTAGGTTCCCTGCTGCACTCATCCAATACCTCAGCACCTGTGAGAGGAAGACAGGAAACACACTTCACAATCTGTACAGGATGTTAGCGCACATGCACACATGCACACATGCACACATGAACACATGCACACATGCACACATGAACACATGCACACATGCACACATACACTACTCAGTCAAGTTGTCACACACACACACACACACTCAAACACACACACACACACACACACACAGACACACACACACACACACACACACACACCAATAGCAATACGGAACATATCCATTAGTGGTTGATGGTGCAATACAGTATCAAAGCCAAAGAGTCCTTTCACACGTGTCAGCATGCAGGATGTGTGTTGCTGAACAGCATGCAGTGCAAGTGTGGAGAGTCCTTGTTGATAACAGTATACATGTCTTTGATGCATGTGTGTTGTTCAATGATTGGCCTCACCCTGGAACACAGCGTGTACATGGACACAACATTGCTGTGCAAGTCTGGAACGCTTTCCAATGTCCTGTGCACCATCACTCATAGATATACATACCATGGCCGGATGCACACAACTGTCAGGTGTATAGCAATGAATGCTATGTGTAGTACTGTAGTTACTGTACCTGGATGTAGTGTAGTACCATGAGCCATCATCAGACAGCATCATGTGGCCAACCAAGGCCACTAATGTATGTCACACTGGCAACTATCTTGCTGTACCTGACCTGCACCACTTTGGCTATATTAACCATTTCACAGCCAGTTGTTACATGGGTATGTAAGGTGTTCAATAGGGAGTATTGCCTCACATAAATGTGTTGCGTGTTGAAGCATGTCACACCACCCCATGATAGTCCTCTACCCCCAGGTATAATATGTGTGCTGTGTTGTTGACATTTGGGATACTGGAGTATGACCTTACAGTAGGTGTCTACATACGCCATGTGCATCAAATTAGCACTAACTGCATATGACAAAGTGGTGTATGTTGTGTGCATGTGTATTGACTCTGCCTATACAATGTCCACTACAGTGTACCACAATTGGTTGGGATGCTCTGTGTATTGCATGTGTTTGAGGTGGATACTCATGTTACTGGGATGTGCATAGTCCCATGGAGAACATGCAGAGCATGCATTATGTGTAGGTGTTTTACATGTGCATATGGCCTACAGGTCTCCTATGACATGCACATGTTATATACTATATTAAATGTAGAACACTCAACAGCATGGGTGTGCTGTCTTTCTATCACACCAGAGGGACCTACAAGGATATGAGACAGTTTGTCAGTGTCAACAACTATGGTATTGCTGCTGTGTGTTTGCAATTCCACAGTAGTACAAGAGGTGACAGTCACAGGCATACAAATTATGTTCCAAATTAATGCGTCAGTATTGCATGACACCAGGCTCCGCATCTTTTGAATACACAGTACACATCTGGTAAATGCATGTTCTAACAATTGATCTAACAGTAGTCTACAGATATGCCATGTTACCCGCACGCTCTGTATCTACGCAGCTGGGTGACTCCGGCCTCCATGATGACGCATGTCTGTTGTACTGCTTGTCTAGGAGCCCATTGAGTGCTGAGGAGCAGCTCTTCCACTCTGGTGATGGGGGATGTTGATGCACCACCACCTGTGGCAGAAGAAGCTGTTGTCTGTTCAGGACATCGGAGGCATGCTACCGGACATGTCTGATTAAATCACTGCAGTGATAGAAGCGTATCTGCTCATAAGTCCGGTTATGCATGCCTACATCATTCAAATTCGGGACGGACAACATCCTGCCACAGTGCAGTGCGTCCATGCTGGTCCTGGATAGATCTGGAGAACAGGTCAGGAATTAATGTTGCAAATGCTGTACAGGGCATCATAGATGACCTCTCCTCCTCACCCTCTGGGGAATAGGCAGGCTTCCTGTTGTGAGACATATGGCCCTATAAGACAATAAAACAGTCATTGTGAGCATGTCATGTGGCACACTTAACATGCTAAAGTACAGGACATCAATGAAATGCTATACATAGCAACCTATTGGCTGTGTCAGTAGATACACACCTTTCATACCACATAGGACTGCTCAGCCCACAACTGCCTGACAGTGCCTGGAACATGCTATATTCCAAAACATGTTCTGGCACAGCAACAAAGTGAAACCAGTATGTAAGATATTCCTTTATACAACAGTACATGGCACACTCTATGTGACACACAATGCACCACCTAGCCACAGGGGGTGTGTATAGAAGCTAATGCATACAGACATTTGTCATCCACATTGAAATGAATGCTAAGTACAGCTTCTAAGTACCATCAGTACACCACGCTACTTGTTGGATAGCAAACCCCTCAGTAACAAATGTGCACATTTCAAAAACCAAAATTAAAAAAAGGTTGGGCAATAAAAAATTTTCCCCTTTTTTAATTTTCACTAAAACCCCAAAAAG
>NC_056725.1:791470135-791512623 GCF_019279795.1 Protopterus annectens
ATGCCACCCGGGTAGGCGTGCCCCACAGTATCCACCTGGCCTATTCCACTGGCTATGGCACTGATGTCCAACACATCTGATATGCAACCTGGCAGCACCCCCTCTGCTGCCCATGCACCACCTGGCCCTTCAGGTAGTTCTGCCACACAGAATAGACCAGGTTCCCTCCAGGAGCAGTGGCAAGGTAGCGATTTTATCACCCATGATGAACTGCCAGGGTTGGTTCATAGGACTGCACGCCACACTGTTGGTGCACTCTTACACTGGATGGAGACACCGTTTTCCATCATTGTACTTAATAGCATGAAAAGGAGATGTGACATCAGGCACTGCAAGCATTGGTGCAGTGAGCAACAGTGATGACAGTCCATTGGGTGAGGACTTGACTCTCACTATCACCCAGCTTGATGGCCATGAGTTTTCAAAGTCTCCAACCTCACCCCAACCACGGTGTTCACCAAACTTGTGTCATTCACTCTCCACATCTCTTCCTCAACATTCCTCCCTCTTTCTCAGAAAAAACTGTCCTATATATATTTATATATATATATATATATATATATATATATATATATATATATATATATATATATATATACATACCAAAAGCTGCTGTATATTTTGTGAGTGCATTTTTGGTTATATGTTGTAGTGTGTGTGTTAATGAGTGTCAAAATAATGTGGAAAGTGTATCCATGAGAGATGATGTCTGAAGGAATGTTTGTGTGTGTGTATGTGTGCATGTGTGAGTATGCATTTGATTAGTTTTTTATTGCTTTATTTATAACTATTCATAAATATATACTCATATTTTTATAGTTATTCATGAACCTTGCGCCAGGCGCACGCATAGCGTAGGCGCCACAATGCCAGATATGGCCGCCGAGGGATTCAGGTACGATCCAATTCCATGTGCACTACCGGCGTGTGCCTGAGTTGCGCCGCCTCCGGCGTAGGTATGTTAAACACCCCATGTGCGGTGTTGCACCATGCAAATGAAGGCATATAGCGATCCACGAAGTGGCGCAGGCGTAGCATAAGGGCACGGCAATGTAAACCAAAAAAAAACGGTTTACATATATCCAAACATGACATAGGAGTAACGGAAGGCTGCCAACGTCAGGTATCATACTGTTGCAATATGCCAATGGCGAAAGACACTGAGAATGTCAAAAGAAAACATGCACAAAATGTAAATAATGACATAAATGGTATGTCCGCAGAAACCACAGCAGAACCCCAGGACATGTCCGCGGAAGGTGTGAAACAATGAAATAATATGACAATGTCATAAAAGAGCAGTATAATGCACATCAGCTTCACAGCCACAATACACCATAGTATGCATGGAAAGCCACAACCACAGCGCAAGGGTTGCCAAGGAGTGGCGGCAGTGTTCGGCGCCGTAACTATGTATTAGTAGTCAATGCCATGCAAATGAGGCAGATAATACTGAATCACAAAATCCCCGCCGGCGTAAGGCTGCACCAAACGGCGCAGCGGTAATACACCAAGGAGTGGCCCAGAGGGAATACATGTCAACCGCAGAGGGGTGTGCCACTGTAGGAGGAAGCACATTGGAGCCCAGCAAACATGGGCTGTACAATGCACATCACAACAGCAGGACCGGCGTGTGGGGAAATAGTTGCGCTGAGAGTACACAATGCGCGCAGAGATGCATGTGCACGAGGATGACTACGTTCCCCTAACCCAGTCATGTGACGGCCGCCCCGTCAACAACAACGGATACAGTAAGGTGATGCGGAGAATATGAGGAAATGCGGAAGCAGTGTAATTGGAGTCGTAATGAGCAATCAACACCAATCAACCCACGAAGAGCAATTGGCAGCTGCAACTCTGCATGCAGAAACCCGCAAAACGGGAAAGGGGAGGCATATGAATGCAAAGAAAGTAGGGGATGTAGCAGAATTGCAAAGAGTGAAGAACCGATACAGCACAGCCAAGTAGAGAGGTAGCATAACGGCGGCGGCAGACAAAATGCATGATATGCCATGTCCCAGAAACGACACATGACAGGGCTCTGCAGGATGCAATCCAGGAAATATTATGCGCAACGTGCAGAAACAGTAAGGTAAGGCCTAAAGCTAAACCAATGCAGGCAAGTGTAATGTAACACCAAAGGCACCAGTGTTGCAGTGCCAACGGTAAAACATGGAAGATAATCCACAGATACGGCCGCACAGACACACCCAATGACATCACCGGGTGTACAGCACAACAGTATAAAGTGTGAATGCACACAACACACAGCGCGTATTCCCAAATGCCGCACTTTAGGTGTAAACACACGGGGAACTTTTAAAATGTATATGTTGGGTGCCGCCGTGGCTGTGATACATCAGCATGTGTCAGAGACAGACCGAGTTGTGGAGGAGGGTGCCAACAACTACCGTAGGCCTCAGAGGAGAAGGAGAGTGTTCAGACCAAGGGTAACCTACCAGGGGCTACAAGACCTGGAGATAGTAGAGCGTTACAGGGTGGACAGGAACACGTTACAGCAAATAGCGGAGCTGTGCCGGCCATGCCTGAGAACAAGAAACAACAGAGGGGAGCCCATCCCAGTGGACACAAAGGTATGTGTAAGCATGCGAATACTGGCTACAGGTACCTTTCAAATGCCAACCGGGGATATAATGGGCATCTCACAGGCATCAGCATCCAGGGTACTACACCAGTTTCTGGATGCCATGTTACGACATGCCCATGAGTATATATACTTCCCCAGATCTCAGGAGGAGTTGGCTAGCAATATGTGCCACTTCCACCGTGTGGCACAATACCTGGAGGTACTGGGTGCGATAGACTGTACGCACATACAAATCAAGTCACCACCTGGGGAGCAGGGTAGACGCTACATAAACCGCAAGGGATTCCCCTCCATCAATTGCCAGGTCGTGTGCAATGCGCAGGGCATTATCATGGATGTGTGTGCTGGCAGCCCTGGAAGCTACCATGACTCCCATATCTGGCATGCCTCACAGCTGTATCAGGTATTCGCCAGGGGGGACATCACACAAGGGCACCTTGTGGGGGATGCTGGCTATGCACTGGAGCCGTGGATGATGACACCCATCAGAAATGCACACACACACATGCAAGAACGCCATAATGAGGCACACGCACAAACCGGAATAATCATAGAGCGTGTGTTTGGGATGCTGAAATCACGGTTCCGGTGCTTGGATACATCCGGTGGAGCCCTGCAGTACTCTCCAGGCACATGTGCCCACATATTCATAGTATGTGCCATGCTACATAATATGATCCTGAGGAAACAGCTGCTGCAGGAACATAATGGTGAAGGGCCACAAAGCCCACCACAACTGCCAAGGCAAGCACAGACACAGAGGGTTCAGTGCCATGAACACACTGTGCCAGCCCCAGTAGGCAGACGGAGGCGTACCCAATATGCCTATGCCCTGGCAAAGAGGGAACGTATAGCACATACTCTGACAGCGTAGGCCCCATGGACTGACACCTCCCTACCCGCACACACAGTAAAATGGACGGCACACAAACATGGCCACCCGTAATGTGTACCGTATGGGTGGTCCCATGTGTGACTCCAACATAGGCAGCACCCAAACACTGCACACCCAACAGCCAGCGGAGCATGGAACGCCAACACCTTAACCGTACGCGGGTCCTACAGCAGACGGCGTTGCTGTATGCTGCCACGTTCGCCGCAAGGTGTATACATATGTACATATGTGCATACACAGATATGGAGATAGATATCATTACACACATAGAAATATATGTACACATACACATATATAAAGTACACCAGGTAAGACAGGGAATCAGAGGGATGCAAGGTGACAGAAAAGTAAGACGCGATATCTGTACATAGTAAACATAGTGAACGACAACCTGAGTATCCGGGAGGGTTGACAGAACAGGAAACGCCACCCATGGAAAGGTCAACCTACCTAAATGCATAATCGTGAGCCGGGACGATCGCCAGGCCACAGTACAGTAACAGTACATGTGCGGGTAATATTATGAGGATATGAGGGTGGAGGTAGACACCGCCGCCGGTGATGCAGGCAACGCAGGTACTGTGTGCAACCATCCCTGTGACAGCGGCAGTATGTGTATGTGTGCGGTGAGGGTGTCGTGTGTTCCGCTGTGCGAGTGTAATGTGTGTGCCACTGTAAAATGTGTATGTAGGTGCCATGTGACTGGCGGAGTGGAATAACATGTGTAGGCATACAGTATAGGAACCACAGGTGTATGTACAGCAGTACCCCCAAAGTAGTACTGAGAGCCTCTCCCTGGCTAGGCGCGTGGCGACGTAAAACGATGCAAAGCGAAAATGTCCCAGAATGTACCACAGGAATATAGCCAACATGAAATGCAAAGGACGTATGTACAAACCATGACCATATGTATGACACCAATATGTTAATTGCAAAACGATACGTCGGCAACGTTACACAGCAATAGTCATGTACCGCGGAAATACGCATGTGCTACCCCGGCACCGATCGTGGCTACGTATCGGCCCGTAAACACCGCTGTGTGTTCTACGAGTGTCAAACAAGCAATCGCCACCCGAATAGGTGGCAACCGGTAGCATACAGGCCGTCCCAAGTACAGGACCACAATGACTGTAAATATCCGGGACAAAATGCCAAGGGATAGTCGGCACGTACGAATAACCGCAGATATACTACCGATGTGATGGAGGAATACATGCAGGAAGCACACATGCAGGCGATACCGACACCAGACGACATCAACACAACCTACACTCCCAGAACAACAGACAGGTAACTGCCAGCTCACCAGGCAGGGATGGAGCACACACACAAGCATACCGTGTTTGTAGAAATGCAAGGCCCACAACCCATACCCGTCACCCACAACCGCCGATATACCCCATCGCACATATCAAAGGGATACAAGCTGCAATAGCAGCACAAACATACAGGCAGTCAATGACAGCGGCATAACCGCAACATCTCGCGTGGGAAACACTATCAGCAGCGGATGCATACCTGCATCCATTGTTTAAAGGAATACAAGAGCTATGTTACACATCCGAATGCAAAACACCATCGACAGACGCCGCCAGGACAGGGACACCCACATGTCGAACATAATACCATACCCAACACACACAATCCATGGCTAACACCACTGCGAAATGTACCTGACGCCACACATAGCGGCTGCAGTCACACTTAACATAACACAATATAGACCATCTCCACGAAGGTAGTGCAAATAACCAACGCCCAGGCGAGGAATGAACCATGCCCTAGTTACGACGCGTACTGTACGAATGGAGTAGATGCACACGTGATATGCGCACAAGTACACACTGAGGAACAGCTATTGGTGTGATGAACCCACATGTCGCAGGTGACGACAGATATAAGGATGACTCCTACGATATTCAAACTGTATGCTCATACCGAACCACAAATAAAAAACAGATCGAGTGAGAGACAACGCTATAGCGAGACTCGCAACGGAAAATGGAAGGAAACACAGGAAAGGTATGTAGAACCCACGAGATGTACTTGTGTGTAACGCATGATGTGTATGACGAAGCTGCACTGTATGTGAACGGTGTTTGTAAGTAAGGATACCTGTCCATAAAGCAGAGAGTGGTGAAAGGTGGTTATGTAGTGCTATCCCGCTGAGCATACCAACGACTGTGGACACCGTGTGCACAGCAGTGGGACATCATGTACACAGCCGATAACCGAAGGGCTGCCACAGGGGGGCATAACACAGAACAATGCCACCACCCACGCCGATGCTGGCAGTGGATGTCCAACAAGGAAGTGCCACAGCAGGGGATAGGACATGTATGTATACTGTCACAGCACACATGTGTATGGGCATAAACTGTCGATGTCATACGTAATGTGCGCACAACGTGCACGTATGCCTCGCAGTAGGGGTTACTATGTCAAGTATGTGTAATGTAAAGCTGTCATGGTAGATATGACAGACATCATACACAGTATCACAGGCATAGCATGCATAATGGAGGTATAGCCTAGTGTTATGTACACTAACAAGATATGTATGGCCTGTACATATGGGACAGAGTAGTAGCAGAATAGCCACCCGAAATGGAAGGAACACCAAGTAACCATGTCCAAACGATCTGTAGCAGGTGCAATGTGTGCAACAATGAAGTCCAGCAGGCCCATGTGTAAACACATGTGCAGTGTACACAGTAGTGTCACCTCCCCATGGTACTGTCCACTGAACAGCAGAGGTGGATGTCAACTGCATGTCTACACAGTACTGCTGCTGTGGTGGTACCATGACTATGTGTCACCCTATCAGCAAGGGAGCTATCACTTGAACAGTGCCACAGTGTGTCCCTGTGGGATGTGCACAGGACCTATGTTCCACAGCATGGTGTGTGTTGTGTCTGCGGAAGTAACACAGAAGCCCAGGCCATGCAATGTGGCATGTGTGCACATATGCAGGAGTGCTCCATTCACCCCACCCACTGCAATTGCCATGTATGACTACGACATGCATCACTAATGCGGAGGACATGGCCCATGTCAGAGTAGATGACACCCCTGTGTATGTGGTACGCAGATGAGTACAGATGTGTTCCCCGTCTGTCATCCGCATATGTAAACTGTCTGAGCCTGGCATACATCACAGCATGATAATGCCGTGCCATGTAAAGTCGTAGCCATTGTGGAAGGTACACCACGAATGTGTTACTGTAACTCTGCCCGTGTGTAGATGTGTGTATGGCACAGGTACAAAGGCTATCTATGTACCAGCAACACACACAGTACAGATATGTGTGGCCCTGCAGATATGTACCCATGCCACAGTGGAATATGGCAACCACAGCACCATGTGGGGCATGTGTGTGTACAGCAACCATGTACAATATGATATGCATGTATGGGGACAGTATCCATGTGATACCCAGTGGATGACTGTTGCTATGCAAAGGTGATGTGCATGCACCATGTGTGATGTAACCTGATGAAATGACATCCACACGATGTATCTGCCACACTGACACCTGTACGGTTGTTATCAGTATGAGCTGGAGGAGCTACAATGGTGACAGGTAGGTAGATGTGGGATATCTAGGCATGGACAGTACTCTGTGACAGCATGTTGTGTATGTAAGCAAATAGTGAACATGAGGGGCCACATGACTGAGGACTGTGTAATGCCACATGTACCTGACATGTAGTAGGTAGCATGATATGCTTGCACCACTGTGTGTCCTGTCCAGGATTCATATAGCCTAACATCCTGAGACACAGGGTATGATGTGACGGTGGATGTGTACATTGCCAATACCGGAATGTGGAATGGTGCTGAAGGGCAATGCGGGGACAATGTCTGATCTGTTACCCTCTGTACCACACCAACCACCCATGCAATGGTATGACAGGTGGCCAGCATGTGTATGTGGCGTGCTGTGGCACACAGAGGCCCAACAAGGGTGCCAGTAAAGGCATGGAGGTCATCAATGAGTGTGTGAAGCACGGATGTGAGGACGTGCCCCAGTGCCATACTGAATGGTCCAGTCATGGGTGTACGAATGCAGTCCCACACGTGCAATGCAGTACCACCCATGTGTAGTGCGATAGATGCAGTAGTGTGGTGGTCAAGGTACACAACGTCCAAGAACAGGCTAGCAGTTAATTCAGTGGGCTGCTGTGGAGACACCTACCAAACAGGTTGGAGGGACATAATAGCTAGGGAGATCGGAAGGTGACATTGGGACAGTGTCTTAGGACATAACGTGTGCATGGCAGTACCATGTATGTGTCCACAGGGACACTGCGATGTCCTTGTATGGATTGCAACCCTGTAGTGAGTGAGAGTGTGTATTGTTGGTAGGTACACCATTGCCTGGCATGTTGCCAACAACATCTCATTCGGCAATGCCTGGGTGACTGTTGTACGCTACATCGAATGTGGATGTAGCCAAACAACACAGACATACCACCACACTGCCTGAGGGCCCACACTGCAATGTGCGGCAGTCCAGTGTAGGTAGCTAGCCTTGGAGCATGTGATGGACCACGAGGACCCACCATGACTGTCAAGTGATGCACCCCACACATGTGAATATACTCACTGTGCAACAGCCAGCACATGTGCCCATACAGCAGATGTGCATGGAACATGGCTACCACCGTGGCATCTGTGAAAAGGCCAGTACCGCCATGTCTCTGTGTGGAATAGCATGGTCTCTACCATTGCGTACATGTTGCGGAAGTGCACTGTGATATGTGTCAGCATAGTCACGTACACTGTCCATCTGCTGGGGTGCCATGCCATTAACCACCCCCATCAGCAGACGTCAGTAGTACCGGCTGTAGAGCACATGTACCATGTATGCTGCGATGGGTGTGTGTCCAGGGTGTGGCTAGCAGGGCCGTGAAGCATATATGTTCATCTACCAGAGGGGGGATATCCCTAGGTTTAACACAGCAGACACATGGAGGTATGGTGCATGCCGAGGGTAGTGTAGGTATGGTATGTGTTGTGTAATGTGTCACCCAGCTAGGTGGAGTGCATGGCCAAGCATGTGTGGGTACATGGGAGTCCATACTAGGGAAGTGTGGGTTGCTGTCAGCACATGGCAGTAGCAGCTGTCCGAGGTGCAATGTACAGTATGACAACACAGCCAGCATGTAACCTGTGGTGTACAGTGTACTCTCTGTTGCGTGTTACAATGTGTCTAGCGGTCACAAACATGGGTATCCGAACATGGAGTACCTACGATGCATTGTGTTTGGAAAATATACAGTATGTGTGTAAAACATTGTGTGATGTGGGATCCCCTCACCTGTGTGTGTTACAGTCCAGGTATGTGCCTAGGAGGTATGATCCGTGTACAACCTGGACTGGCAGGTGTGCTGTGCAGAGCATGGAGGCAGGTCCCAGGCACTGCAGATAAATGTCAGGCATGCACTAGTGTGCGTGCCTTGCTTGTGTGCAGCACAGTGGAAGGTGCAAGCATTGTCCCACATTACTGCATGCCGTGCCTGCCTGTTACAGCCCTGCTGGAGACAGACATGTGACACCGCCACAGAGGCAGCATAGCATGTGAAGATGTACATGTGGGCTCCACACCCTAGGCAGATGTCCGCAGGTCATGTGTGCCACAGTAGTGTGGTCGACCACGACTGTCATACTGGTCAGATACCACATGCCTGCATAAGTACAGTATGAGCATAGTCAACAGTCGCAGTGACAGAGTAGGCCAATGTACAGTATCCCCGTGTGCAGACCACTGCCCACTGTACACCTGGCTAGACACACACCCAGAGGGTGAATATACCTGTGAGCCATCACATGTCCCAGTCCATGTAGCCTGTACAATGCCATCACAGGGTGGTCACAATAACGTGTGGTAAGACAGACACGTTGTAGCAGGTGATGTGTCATGTGTGCATATGTTGAGTTGCACAGCCGCTCACACGCCTGCAACATATCGGTGCATGATGTATAGTGTAACATGATGTGTGGAACTGCACTGTGATCCACAACAGGGTCATCTGAGACAGGTGTGTTGTGAATGGTATAACCCATGGTCACACGGGATACACACTGGTGCTGTTGGCAGCCATGCTGGTGGCCACCAGTGGTGCCTGCAGTGGTCATACAGACATACTGCACACAGTGTTCTGGCAGGAATGTCCATTGTTGTGGATGATGTGTTGCTACGTGAAGGTAGGTGTGTGTTGTGAATGTTACACATCCAGATGTGACCATCTGGCGCAGTCATGGTTGTTGACAGCATCACACACATCCACAGCGGTCAGAACCCTGTCCCCAGAATGGGTGTCAGCCACCCTCGTACTGTGTGACATATGTGCAGATGGCGGAACACCTCCCACTGGCTGGATAACAGTGTCAGCTAGGATGGCTATGTGATGGCTGGAATACGCCGTGATAATGTACAATGCTGGTATCCCAATGAAGTACCTGGAATCACACACAGTACGCCATGGCTGCCATGTAAACCCTGTACAACAATGACTGTGTGACAGACACAAACAATGCGTAGACATGTTGAACATGCACACATGAGAACACCCAATGAGGTATGTTGCACATATCGATGTACAACTCTCATCTATGGCCATAGCATGGATGCAGACGCACATGCCCCACAGGCAGTACCACGCGATGTAGGTAGGGGGGCATTGCACGTGTACATGTGACAGTTGCTGTACCGCCACATGTCCTGCATAGCCGTTATGTAGGGGTAGCAGTGGTACGTGACTGTTGGACATGCCTGTACATTTGACCATGTCCCACAGGATATGTGTTACGTGTGTACAACATGTGTTGTGCCGTCATCAAGCTGTGAAGTGTACGGCTGCCAGTGTACCTGTGTGACATGTTCTGTGATGGGTGCAAAGGCACGCAGTACTGCATTGCATGCCCACATGCCCCACACAGGTGCATAGCCTGAACATACAATACAAAGAGGGTGTTGGATGATAGCAACTCACAAGAGGAGATGGGTATGGGTGGCAACCCACTACCACCTGTATGGGTACGGTGTGCATGTCTATGACACATTAGCACCCGAGAAGCTAGCGGTACATCAGTACAGGGTTGCATGCATATATGTTCACCAATACCCCTGTGTGTCCCACCACTGGCCCATGGACAGACAGACACCAACACAATGTGCAGATTTGATATGTGCACAGCACATCACCAATGGCTACTGTACAACAGGCTTACTGTGTAATCATGTGCACAGTTGGTCTGCGCCAGCCACACTCAAACACGTTATGTGCCGAACCACACCAATAGTCCGGACCATGCCACAGACAGATGTGTACGCATCTGTGTATGTACGTCTGGGAATGTCTCCGGCATAGCAGTATAGCTGTGTCAGTGCTGCGAACAACATACTGAATGGGTTGTATGTGTGAGGGGTGCGTCATACGTGTATGGTCAGATCGACGATACCATCAGTCCCCCTGCTATGTGAACATCCCTGTCCCCATACATGGATACCTATGCTGTGCCCAACACCACATTCCCCGTGGGAGGGATGGCGCCAGCGGTGCACCAGCAGACATGGGGGTGGCAGCAGGCACTGGATGTAGACATATGTGGTACCCATGTCAGTCCAGGCAACCATCCATGTGCACGGGATAGCAGTGTGTGGGCACATACAGCACTGTGTTGAACAATATCGCAGCACATAGCACCTGTCAGGGTTAATGTGTATGCATGGATGTGCGATACCTGCATGCACCAGACACACCCCACCAAGCAGCGTGCAGCCTACCTTGCAGAAGGCCAGTGTCCACACCATGATGATAGACATGTGTAATGTCCATATACACATAGCAATGACATATGGAATGGACAGCCACCCTGCCAATATCAGTACCCCCCAGGTGGGTCACATCCCAGTGCCATGTATGTGACATACCCTGCCATACCATGCAGCCCTGCCCAGCAAGGCTGCAGGTGCTATCACAGTCCTACATGGTGCGATGGACAAAAGGCACTTGCACTATCAACCGTCCACAGCAGTAATGTGGCAGTGATGCACCCTGTGGTGTTACAGGTGCTGTGTGTTGCTGTGGACAATGTGCGTGCGCACATGCTATGCATGACCTTTCCCGCTAATGTCACATGGTTACACACTGTCCCATGTGTATCACATGTGCAACACAGGTGAGCCGTGGCAGGTTGCCCAACACCCGTACAGTGCTGTGTGGATGTACATGGCACAACACATGCATGTACAGGTGTCCATGTGTATGTGTGCAGTGCCACCACTGACGTTCATAATGGCCACGTACGGGATGCCTAGTGACATATACACAGCATCCAGGTGAACAGTAGAACTGTTGTCACATAGAGACCTGTGCCAACTGATATGGACACAGGTGCAGGCAGCTACACATGTCCACAGCAGGCTAACATCAACATGGTGCGTGTACAGTGTGATGAGGTGACACACAGATATGATATGAGACCCGCTGCTCAATGGTGTGACGGCAACACGTCGGCTGTGTCACTGCCATGATGCATCGCAGAGATTACTGTGCAGATGTTGTACATGTCATAGCAATGTATGTCCAGCAGTATGCCAGTACAGCAGTGTAAATGTGACCTGTCAACATCATTATGTCTTACAGATAATGTCACGTTCCCGGCTGCCTGCCTTCAGCCGACAGGAGGATGAAGTGAATATACCGTTGCTCCACAACAACTACGACATACTCTTCAGCCATGTGCCACTACAGGCACAGCAGCGTGATGACGTGTGGCAGGATTTGCGCAAGAGGGTGAACAACGTGGGTGGCCACAACCGCACCTACCAGCAGATCCGCAGACACTGCACATACCTAATTTGGCACGCGAAACAGCATGCCGCCGCAATCGTCAGACAACAAGGTGGGACAGGTGGTGGGCCACCAACCCAGCCCCCACTCACACACACGGAGGAGCTCCTGGCCAGTCTGGGGACACCCAGGGAACAACATGCAGAAACCCTCACTGCCATCGTGGAGGTGGGTGTCTCCCAACCAACGAGCCTGGAGCTGCCTGGTAAGTCAGTCTTGCATGTTTGTATGATAACTGACGTAGGTGTGGGTGTCATAGTACACCACACAATGTAGCAACACATGCCAGGTATATGGCCACACAAGCTGCATACTACAGTATGCTATGTTGTGTTTGCAGACATGTGCATAGCACATGCTAACACACAGGTGCATGATGTGACATGCACAGTGCTTACCATGGCGATAGTAATGGATAATGTGTATACTATTGTGTCACCCCTATACAGGTACCTCTGGCGTGTTGCACAGACATGGGTCTGTCGCAGGTGAGACTGTTGCTAGTAATAGGCATGATACGGTGTATAGATATTCCCCATGTGTCCAGGTATGACATGCACACCTGGGTCTGCCCCAGTCACGGTATACAGGTTGCACCACCCGACACACACGCCACCTATGTACAGTAGATACAACCATTAGTATAGACCGGCATGACACCACATAACCCATTGGTGTGATATGTGCAGTCAGCTATGCATACAATGGTGGAGGTGTTCCACAATGGCTGCATGTGTAGTATGCATCGGTATGCCTTTGCGGTACGCACACAGTACCACATAGTGAGCTGTGATCTGGCCAGCACACAGGTGTTACCACTGTGACCTATGCCCCTGCATTGGGTGCACACGTTGTGACATGGCACATGACATGTCCCATGCACGTGGTGGTCTGTCCGCAACATTGTCACACCATGACATGACCTACGCACGACATAGCAGACATCCACAATGTCTGCATAGCCTTTGGGAATGTGACACCTCAGACTAGTACGGGTGTATGACACATGGGCCATCACAGGGATGTGTACACAATGCCCATCACACACAAATGTGCATGAACCAGACAAACATGGCCATGGGTGATACCTACAGGCATGTTGCCACACAGTACATCCGCAGTGGGTAGTCACCATTGCACCCTGTCCACACATAGTGTGGTCATAGCTGTAGTGGACCCCCTGGACATCTGATGTGGTACACCAGACAAATGGAATGCCTGTCTGCAGCCATTAGAGGTGCCACCAATGTCTACCATATACGTGCTGTGGAACAGCATGACTGAGTTGCAGACATGGCAATGCAATGCGTCCAGGTTACGCATCACACAGAAACATACCTGTGTCCTGCTGCCGTGCAGTGGCACAGTGCCCGTACTCCCCACTGTACAGCTATGTACACAGCTCACACCAACCACACCTGCACAGACATCCTTGTTACACATGCATTATATCTGTAGCCTGTACATATAACACTGCACTGTGACATCCATTATGATGTGGTGCATGTGGTGGGACACCATTGTCACATGTCCACATGATACCGCACATGTTTGCAGTTTACATGACATAGTGACGCCAGCCATGTGTACTGTTAACCCGCCCGTGGCCACACGGTGTATCACGGTGATGCATGCAAACTACCATGAATGTGTGTACTGCAAGCCTACTAAAAGACACCTGCTTGATGTAGTGTGCACTCCAGGGCAGTATGCATACTACCACTATCAATGTCTGGGCTGCATTCACTGGGCTGTGGTGTGGGAATGCTGCATGCCACCTGCAATATCACATGCATGATGTGTCTGCATGTGTGTGTGTCTGCGTGTGTATGTCAGCGTGTGTGTGTCCGCATGTGTGTGTGTGTGTCTGTGTGTGTGTCTGCATGTGTGTGTGTGTCTGCGTGTGTGTAATGTAACTTACGGTATGTCTTTGTATTCACAGGTGCTGTAGGTGCGTTCCCCTCCTGCGGTCCATCTGATGCTAGTGTCCCCACAGATACTAGCGGTGATGACCATGTGCATGAGGCACAGGCAGGGTCATCACGGGCAGAAGCTGTGCCATTGGATAACATCCCACCCATGTCCCCTTCATCTCCGCACATGGTTCAGATGCCGACACATACCACATCACCGTTGCCCATAGAGGAAGGACAGTCAGCGTCTGTTGGCACCGAGCAGGAATGTGTGGTGGCTGCAGAAGGTGCGGGTACACACCATGTTGCCAGTGTAATGACTGGTGATGTGCCACACAGGCATGTGGCTGGTGCTGCTCGTAGGAGGAGCACTAGTAGACATGCACCTGCCGTACAGGGTGCAGCAGCTGGTATCACCAGATGCATGTTTCAGACTGTAATGGCGGCACAGGCACGTGCCGAATGGCAGAACCAAGAAGGGCAGAGGCTGCAGAGGGCCGCAATCTGTTCCTTAAATGAGAACATCCAGTCATTGGCGAATGCTCAACAGCAGCTTGCCCATGTTCTGGATAGGAGATTAGGTGAGATGGTTGGAATCCTCGACCGAGGCATGTCAATCCGCGAGCGTGAGCTGTCTGTGCTGGAACACCTGGTAGGGATGAGGCATAGGACACGTGGCCGTAGGCCAGCAACACCACCTAGTGCAGGTCGACGTGTGCGTGCCACCTCTCATGCCCACTCACACAGTGCTGGTAGCAGCAGCAGTGCAGCTGGTGCTACACCAACAACACCAGGACACAGCAGGCCACGTGGATGTGGCCCTGGATGGTCCCAGTGTGGACACGGTTCCAGCGGACATGTGTCATCGGAGAGTGGCCACTCCATACCTCCACCCGGTAGTGCCCATGCGACCCCAGGCAGGCACGGGTCACGCGTCGCAGGCGGACACAGTGAGCCATACAACCTGCACTGTACAGTCTGGGGCTGCCAAGTATACCCCGTGTAGGCATCACAGATGGCTGAACTGTGTACACACATACCCACACACAGCAGACACACCTGTAGGGCTCCACCACATCCACATGCATTCTGCACAGTCATGCCCAGTAAATGCACAGGCCCTTACACACACACATGATGTCATCCATTGGTACAGCCTATGCCCCTGGCACACATATCACCCTGGGCATATGATGAAGCCTCTGCCGCAGCACCGTGATCCACACCATCGGTGCACGGTTATGCAAACATATTCTGATGCACAGGGTGGACAAGATAGTGAGAGGTGTATGTGATACCTGTGTCTGCATAGTACACGATGTGTATGTTGCGGTGGTTGTGTATGAAAGGTGACAGGTGCGTATGTGATGTGGGTCGAGCACTGACATCATGCAGCAGACATACCATGTAGTGCAAGTGCAGCATTCATTGTTCTGTGTACACGGTATGCATGGCGGTTACATGTGTAGCACCATGTTGGTTCAGTTAACCCGTATGCCATTATGGTGTACTTGCATGTGCCTACTGGGAGCACTGTTATCAGTCCCCCATGTGTAGCTGTGGGGTACCCACAGGCACATCTGGCAATATCAGCATACCACAGGTACCCGCAACCTGCATGGACCCCTACATAGGTACATAGGCGCACATGCACATACCAGGCTATGTGCCCTACGGCATGTGTAAGCCTAGCCAGAGTGTGTGTGGCTGTTAACACCCCTTAGGATGAGGATACCACATCCATCGGTCCGCTGTCCCTCTGTCCAGCAATGACACAGAGATGATGCCTGGCGCATACCTACGATCACACATCCACACGTCATGATTACTCTTGGACAAAGTCAGTCAGGGCTCTGCTTCACATGGGCTGGGAATCCTCTCCATGTTGTAGGGGGCCTCTGGGCGTTGACCCTGTTCCCCCAGCACGTCCTATTCATGTTCGTGTTGAGGTTTCTGACAGTCGCTTCTGTGCCCGTGTTTGCTTGGAGCCTAGGAGGTGGAACATGTCCATGTCACCCAGGTCGGACATGGCCGTGTATGTCAGGCACATATCACCACAGAGCAGACGTGCTGGGAAGGTATACAGCCGGAGTCCCCTTGGTCGGGCAGCGTGTGACACATGTCTCAGCACCTTTATCCCTGTGTTGTGGAACATTTGTGGTCCTTCCGAGTGCTGCAGGTGTCAGGTTAGGTACATCCCAGATGTGGCATTGTACGCAATCATTGGTCTGATGTGTGAAGTGTACAGGGGTACAATGAACTCCCCTGATGTGGATGTGATTCCTTCCTGACCAGGTGGCCACAGTGGAATGTCTTCCCAACCACATTGGCATTGTGTGTGTCGACAGAGGTTACTGACAGGTGTGGTACCCATGTCCCTGAACACGTCCACCATGTTGAATGGATTACCACCTACATGTTACGTCGGGGCGAACATGTCCGTCCCACTGGGTAGGTCTGCACCTTCCCTGGCATGTAGCATCAGGCCATGGCTCTGGCACCAGTTATCCATTTCTATGAGGCCCCAGGTGGATGTCCGTGTCAGATGGGGTGTTGGGTATGGTGGCCGTTGTGCAGTCATCTGCATACCTTGTCTGCCACAATCCCCCTATGTTTGCATGCACATTGGAAGGTTGAATGCCGAACAGGAGGGGGCCCAGGACTGAGCCCTGTGGGCCTCCACTCGAGACCAGCTTGAAGTCTGACATGGCACCAGGAACACAAACCCTGTGTGGTGTGACCTCCATCCAGTTGGCAAACCATCGTGTGACATATGTCCCCACATGTACGCTGGCGAGCCTTTCCATGAGTCCCACGTGGAGTGTGGTTTGAACGCTCCCGCCAGGTCATGGTAGTCTGTGCATACCGACGTACCCCCATCAATGGCCTTAGTGACCCCTCCAGACAGGTCGAGCAGGTTAGGGAGGCAGGATCTGCCCTTGACTAAGTCGATGTGGGTATGTTCCGGTATTGGCTGTACACCACTGTCTGTATTTATGGGCCCCAGTATGGACCTCCCCGCAGCTTTGCAGACAAGGCATGTCAAGCTGATAGGGCAGGAATGTCTACAGTCCATAAGAGCACTACCCTGGCATAGTGGGACCACAGCTGCCGTATGCCATCCAGCGGGGACCCAGCCCGTAGTAAGCCTAAGATGACACAGCGGCCTTATGTGTGGGGCGAGGGCCTCAATGAGGTTGAGTGGCACACAGCCAGGGACACCATCTGGGCCCATTGGTGCTGTGTTCACTGCTTAACAGATGTCAGATCACTCCTGGGCATACGAGATGTTTGGGAGGCTAGACTCTGGTGGGGTGGATACGTCCCCTCTTGGGGGGGGGTAGATGTATGCATGGAACATGTCCGCTGGTTTGTTGACAATGTCTGTGGGTTCAGTGACCATTGTACCATTCTGGAGTAATTCCGGGCATGACTGTGCACTCCCACCCATGTCCCTACCACAGCTAAGGAAGGCCCTATGGTTGTCTCATGTGCCCTCTGCAGTACCACTCCCACAAGCGGCCTTGGATGATTGTATGTGTGACCGTATGTTAACGCCGGTATTAATGAGTGATGCCTTGCCTGGTACTGATATTGCTCTGTCATGTATTAGCTCCAACTGTTGTTGTACAGTTTGTCAATGGCAGGGGTCCACCAGACCATGTGCCTGCCTTTGGTGGACAAGGTCCTGATGTTATCATGATCGCTTGGTGCAGACATCCCTGGGGGTGCTCAGAGAAGGCATTTGTAAGGGTTTCAGCAGTGTGGCCTGTGTTTACAACTGGCATGGAGGCCTTGTAGGGTACCACACCGGTCGTATGACATGTGTGGTTCGCTGTGGAGAGGTCGTCACTTACGTCTCCCATGCCGGTGTTGGGTGCAGGATGCGGATTACCAGTGGATACACTATATGGTCTGACATCACCATTGAGGGATGTACATCCTGTGTGGAGCATATACTCCCCATGTGTGATGATCAGAACTGGTATACGTCCCCCCCTAGTGGGTATGGTGCATGGGTGTTCCACAGCTGTCAGGTGTATGAACACCTGGGACCTGTGGCATAGGGTGTTGTGTCCTGGGTAATGTTCTCGATCTATGCATGGGTGGTTGATGTCACCCAATACGGCGGTGTTGTGAGAGCATGCACACCCACCAGTGTCCTCAGGACGGCTGTGCAGGTATCCTGGGATTGGGAGGGTGGTCTGTAGCATGCAACAAACTGTAGGGCGGTCCTAACCATGGTTAATTGCACCTGGATATTCCCCGCTGCTACGTGCATCTCTGCCAACATGGAGGTGTGTGTATCCATCATGGAAATGGGGACTCCCCCTTCTTCTGTGTTATGTCCGGGTTATGGTCCTGAACGCGTGATATAGGGTATGACCCGACAGTGCTGGGGTGCTCTCAGCAGCCCTGACCAATGTTTCAGTCACAGCACTGACATCGATGTCCTCCATACTGAGGAGGGCATTTGAGGGTGTGCAGCTTGGCTGTAGACCACTGGCAGTGAGCTGTATTATCCTGTGTGTTCTCCAGGCTTGTAGTGTGGGGTGGTAGGTTTATCATTCCAGCCATGCCTGCGGTCAGCACTGTGGGGGTGGCAGGTGCCTTTGCCAAACCCTTGTAGACCAGGGGCAACAGCTGCCAGCCATACCATGTGAAGGGGCGTGGCGTGCCAAGCATGTCATCCCAGGTAAATGGAATCCGGATCCCCTCAGACTGACACCGGTAACCAGGACATTATCAAGGGTGACCACATTGAGCCAGTGTAGTGGCATCATACTTGATGAGGGTGGGATACTGCCCAGGGTCAGGGACATGCCGGCCTGGGCTACACAATCTGAATGGCCCTCTATGTGTCCTGTAATGTATCCCAGGGTGGTATGCCACCAGACGTAGACACCGGCATGGGCAATGACCGCGTCATATCTGCACATGCTGCAGAGTGACCTGAGTGCGTGCATTCTGTGGCGTATTCCAGTGCCCGGCAGGCAGCCTACTGTGATCATTCCCTTGTTCAGTATGGTGGGTGGACGTCGGTGTGTCTGGCAGTGGCGTCACCCATTACAGGTGTGTCTGGCAGTGTGTGCGTCGCCTTTGGGTCTCTGCCGGGTTAGCACACTGACGTTGGGAACCATGTGTTGCATGTCCTATGTCTTGTGGAGGCAGTAGCTTGTGTGTCTGCTTCAGAGGGCTCGTTAGGTTTGTGACATGTCCTACAGTGCCTCCAGGTATGTCTTAGTGTGTTCATGTGTTTGATTAGCATTTGCGATAGTCACATGTGACACTGGGTATGTGGTGTGCATTGTGTCCTTCCCCTCCCACGTGGTCTTGCCGGTCATGGTTGTGGAGAGCACAGCCCCCTGTCTGGCTATATAGTTGCATCTGTCACATGTATTATGTTCATTGGGGGAGGTGCGGCTTGTCCGTGTCCATGAGGCACCTGTAACAGTGGCCAGGACGCCCAGATTCACCATCTGAACAGGAGAGGTCGCTAGCAATTGACCCGGCGACATGCCAGAGGATGTGAATGCATTTGCTGCGTAACCGGGTCAGAAGGCACCTATAGGGAAGTGGGCACACAAGGGGATTCTAGGACAGTGTAGTACTCCATTGAGTATACATGTACTTTATCTGTGTGGGAATACTATGGGAGCAGGTGCAGAGCTTTTGTGATGTAGAGAACAGACAGTCGGGAATGCAAGAAGAGAGGTCATACACATAAACCTGCAGAGCACGGAGCCGGATACAGTGTAACTTTGCTTACACGGTACATGACGCACATGTCCACACATATACTGCACCTGACGCCTGTGGTCGGTGCCACAGGCTACGGTGGACAGAGACATCACATACATGGCATGACACAGTATAGGTATGGTGACATTCTGCGGGTGTCGTACGCAGTGTGCTGGCTACTGACCGCAGGTGTCACCTGTCAGCTGTGGTGCACAGTGTTCGACAGTCGGATGCTGTACCGGTATAGGAATATTCCCGCATTCGCAGGGCGTACACCTCTATGGCACACACACCATTGTGTGCAGATGGGGACACCTGTCTGTGTGGTTAGCACCCTCACAAGACAATGCACCGACGCGCAATGTCACAGGGGGTGGTCTTGCACAGGTGGCCAGTAAGGCTCACAGGTATGGAAATGACAGGGCTGTACAATGCAGCACCACTACGGGATGTTCACCCTGTGTGGTCAGTGTCCAGTCACAACACGATATCTGCATACACCCTCTCAACAGGCAGCAGACATACACACATGTCGACACACCGACATGGTGGTGGCCACACATGTCTACACGGAGGGATGACGTGTTGCATGTACTACACCATCCACATCGGTGCACCCCACACTGAGGTAGGTACAGAGCTCTACCATGGTGTACAGTGATGTGTGGCACGTGGCACATAGTTCCCCCGATCTGTGGCATACATGGGCACACATTCCTGCACACATGTTGGTGCTAGGAATGCCACACCCGCTACATGGGATTTGTGCAGGTGTGCAGCGGTATGTGGTGCATCCTGCGTACTACCACTGTATCCAGCATCTGTGCCAATATCTGCACTTGGGTGGTGGTAGGGGTTACAGTGGCAATGTGACATATGGTCGAACCCGCATGGCCGATGGGTATGCATCATGGCAGCGCTGTCATGTAAAGGCGACATAGTGGACTGTATGCACATGGCAGGGTAGGACGGTGTGTGACACACCTGTGACCAGCACCTGCACACATGCATGTGGACAGGTGTTTAAACAAATGGTGTACACACAGACTGCCATGCGTGCTGTTACTATGCCACCATATGACGGCCCCCATGATAGGTATCCATGTGTGAGGGGGGTTGCAACTGTGTTACGGACACCAGACACCGCCCCTGCATGGCTGCACCGTGCACAGTACACGTATCACATGTATCCCCTGTTGCCATGTGTGTATGCATTGCTACGTTGTGACATGTGTGTCAACATGCATGGAACATGGACTGTGGTTTGGTATCACAGCTGTCACAGGCAAACTGTACAAGGGTATGTGTCCCTGTGAACACCGCCACACCCTGTGGGGGGTGCATACCACAGACATGTGTCCACCTTCCCTTCGTGTGTGTATTACCGCGTACGCCTGTGTCATGCATGTGGTCCATCACAGGCCTCGTATGTGTCCTGCGTGCAGTCCATGCACACAGCCTGGAAACCACATATGTGACATATCCGGACATTGTTTCACTGTGGTACAGCTGCAGTCATGTGTCATACCTGTGTCAGGCCCGTGGCATGTGTGGAGCACGCCTGTCCATGTATACCGGTACGGGTGGACTACATCACACCTGTGGGATCATTGATAGTACATGTGTACTCTGCACGACGGACGTACACCGCCACATAGTCTTCTGGACATATGTCACATGCAGTTTCTGGACCGTGAGGCATACTGCTGCACCGATAACAAGGTGCTGGCATAGCAGCTACAGTGTTCACTTCGGTGTGTACATGTTCAGCCTGCACCCATGGCGCCTGTGCTGTCATCTGTGTGTGTACGTGTGACTGCATGTGTGTCCACCCTGCGCATGTGTACGGGTTTACCTGGCCGTGACTTGCGGTGTGTGCACTCCGTCTGCATGCCGGACGGCGCGTAGCACATACTACGTGTGTGAGCATGGCCGGGTCGCTGTTGTGTGGCTGGACACACATGACGGTCCACAGTCTGCCTCCCATGCCATCGCCCCATGTGTATGCATGTTTGCTCTGTGCCAATTCTAAATGTCTGAGCATGCCCAGTGAGCAGCTGTGTAGATAGACACACAGTACAGTGCACACTGTGCCCGACTGCATTGATACCCCGGGTGCATGCCTGTTTCCCCTTCGCAACTGCCACATCTGTGGCATGGCCGGGTTGCTGTTGTGTGGCTGGACACACACAATGGTCCACAGTCTGCCTCCCATGCTGTCGCCCCATGTGTATGCATGTCTGCTCTGTGCCGATTCTAAGTGTCTGAGCATGCCCAGTGAGCAGCTGTGTAGATAGACACACAGTACAGTGCACACCGTGCCCGACTGCATTGATACCCCGGGTGCATGCCTGTTTCCCCTTCGCAACTGCCACGTCTGTGGCATGGCCGGGTTGCTGTTGTGTGGCTGGACACACACAATGGTCCACAGTCTGCCTCCCATGCCGTCGCCCCATGTGTATGCATGTCTGCTCTGTGCCAATTCTAAGTGTCTGAGCATGCCCAGTAAGCAGCTGTGTAGATGGACACACAGTACAGTGCACCCCGCTCCCGACTACGTTGATACCCCGTGAGCATGTCTGTCTCCTCTTTGCAACTGCTAGGTGTGAGAGGCATGGCCAGTACACCTGTCGGGGGTACACACGACAGTCGGCACCGATGTCTGCTACTAGGCATGTAGCCTTGGCCAATGACATCCTGCATAGCCATCGTGACCATCCAGGTGACTCATATGTGGCTGTCACGCCACATTGGCTGCCTACATCCTGCATGCCGGATGCCCTCTCATAGGGTATACTGTCATGTGGTGCATCCCGTATTCATGTCATGATGTACTGCTCCGTAGCTATTTGGTATTCCCGACTGCAGCACTACCGTGTTACTGTACGGCCACCTTGGGATGGTAACAGGCTGTGTGACTGTGCACTCTGTCTTCATTCCCTATCGGCCGCATTGCCTCTGCAGATGATACCACCCACCTAGGGGTATGCCTCCTGACAGTGCTGTGCTCAGTAATCCCGGTAGCGTGTTCTGTAAATGCTTCATGCTGTAGTGAGTTCATGTAGGTAGGCGTAGGTTCGACTCTCGGCCCTTCCCTGTGTGTGTGTGTGTATGTGTGTGTTTGTGTGTTTCCAGCTGCCTCTGCAGATGAACATGCTTTTAGACGCTTCGCAACACATACCTTGGCTATTGCCAGCTATTATCTTACGGGTGATGTCACCCGCCTAGAAGTATGCCTCTGACAGTGCTGTGCTCAGTAATCTCAGTAGCGCGTTCTGTAAATGCTTCATGCTGTAGTGAGTTCATGTAGGTAGGCGTAGATTCGACTCCCGGCCCTTCCCTGTGTGTGTGTGTGTGTTTCCAGCTGCCTCTGCAGATGAACATGCTTTTAGATGCTTCGCAACACATACCTTGGCTATTGCCAGCTATTCTCTTACGGGTGATGTCACCCGCCTAGAAGTATGCCTCTGACAGCGCTGTGCCCAGTAATCTCGGTAGCACGTTCTGTAAATGCTTCATGCTGTAGTGAGTTCATGTAGGTAGGCGTAGGTTCGACTCTCGGCCCTTCCCTATGTGTGTGTGTGTGTGTGTGTGTGTGTGTGTGTGTGTGTGTGTGTGTGTGTGTGTGTGTGTGTGTGTGTGTGTTTCCAGCTGCCTCTGCAGAATACAGAGACAAAATGATCAGCTTTAATAATTGGCTTAATTACTGGTGTCATTCTAAGGGGATCCAATGTCTGCCTGCCTGGGATGACATGCTTGACAAGCCACTCTGCTTCGCAAGGGACGGCTTGCACCTGTCACCCCTGGGCTTCCGGATATTGGCAAAGGCTCTTGCCACCCCCATAGTGCCTTTTTTAGGCAAGGCTCAAATGATAAAGCTACCGCCCTAGAAAACAAAAATGGAGAAAAACTAAGGGTAATACTGCTCAATGCCAGAAGTCTAAACCTCAAGATGCATGCCCTCGAAGCCCTCCTCAGTATGGAGAACATCGATGTCTGTGCTGTGACTGAAACCTGGTTCAAGGCTCCTGAGAGCACCCCAGCACTATCAGGTTATACCTCATATCATGCTCCAGCCCCAAAATCCGGACCGAACCACAAAAGGAGGGGAGTATCCATATTCATAAAGGATACCCACACCTCCAGGTTAGTGGCAATGCACGAAGCATCGGAGACCATCCAGGTGCAATTAACCAGAGGTAAAACTGCCCTACAGTTTGTAACATGCTACAGACCACCTTCTCAAACTCAGGAAACCCACACAGCCTTCCTGAAGACACTGGAGAGTATGAATGTCTCTCCAAACACCATCATATTGGGTGACTTCAACTACCCAAACATAGACTGGGAACATTACTCAAGCCCCAACACCCTAGCCCAAAGGTTCCTTGAGTTCATAAACTCAAATGCTATGGAACAACTAGTCACCATTCCCACAAGAGGAGAAAATATACTAGACCTGATCATCACAAACATGGGGACAAAATGCTCCACACGAAGTATATCCCTCATTGGTGAGATCAGACCATAAATTAATCTCACTGGAGATCCACATCCCACCCCACCCCCAGCAAAAGACCACAGTGAAGAACTTCTCAAAAGCAAACTTCACACTTCTTAAGACTGGAGTGGTATCCTTCAAGGCCCCGAGCCAGTGGAAACCACAACCCACGCTGCTGAAACCCTTACAAATGCCTTCTACGAGCACCTCCAGGAATGTATGGATCAAGCAATCCCTAATAAAATCAAGACCCTTTCCACCAAAGGCAGGCGCCCGGTCTGGTGGACACCAGCCATAAACAAACTCTACAACAAGAGGAGAAAGCTACTACATGACAGAGCAAAATCCCTAAAAGGGAAGGTATCTCTGATCAATACTAGCAAAAACTACGATCACTCATAAAATCATCCAAGGCCAACTTTGAGAGAAAAATCGCTAATGACACAAAAGACAATCATAAAGCCTTCTTTAGCTATGTTAGAAACCTGGGTGGAAACTCCCAGATATGCTCAGAATTAGTCCAAAATGATAAAAAATCACTGAACCCACAGACATTGCCAACATACTGGCAGACAGGTTCAGTGCAAATTTCTCCCCTCCCCCCCCCCAAAGGAGAAATAACTATCCCACCAGAGTCTAGCCTCCCAAACATCTCAGGTGCCCAGGTGGGGGCTGCTCTCTAAAGCAAAAACACAGCATCAATGGGACCGAAGGTGTCCCGGCTGTGTGCTACACGAACTCAATGAGGAACTAAACCCACACATAAGGCTGCTGTTTAATCTTAGCCTTACTACAGGATATGTACCCAAAGAATGGCGTACGGCAACTGTGGTCCCACTCCACAAAGGCGGTGCTTCTACGGACCCTGGAAATTACCGCCCCATAAGCTTGACGAGCCTTGTCTGCAAAGCTATGGAGAGGATCATAATGGAACTCATAAATAAAGACATTGGGGACCTACAGACACTGGATCCTACCCAATTTGGCTTTGTCAAGGGCAGATCCTGCCTCTTGAACTTGGTCGACTTTTTCGAAACAGTCACTAAGGCCATTGATGAGGGTAAGGCAGTTCACATAGCCTACCTTGACCTAGCAAAAGCGTTCGACACAATACCCCACTCGGGCATCATAGAAAAGCTCACCAGCTTAGATGTAAACCCATATGTCACAAGATGGGTTGCAAACTGGCTCAAGGACAGAACACACAGGGTTAGAGTTGCTGGTGCCATGTCAGACTCTAAGCCGGTCATGAGCGGTGTCCCACAGGGCTCAGTCCTGGGCCCCTCTTGTTCGGCATTTATTTTTCTGAAGTGCAGGCAAACATAGGAGGATTGTGGCTGACAAAATTTGCAGATGACTGCAAACTGGGCACCATAATTGACACTCCATCAGACACAGACATCCTCCAGAAAGGTCTCATAGAAATGGATAACTGGTGCCAGAGCCATGGCCTTAAGCTAAATGCCAAAAAATGTATAGTCATACCCTTTGGGAAAAACAAGGTAACCCCTAATTACCACATAGGTGGTAATCCATTAAACACGGAAGAAGTTATCAGGGACCTGGGGACCCAAGTTGACAGTAACCTCTCTTTTGACACTCACATTGCCAAAGTGGTTAGGAAGACCTTCTACATTGCCCACCTAATCATGAAGGGATTCGCATCCAGATCAGGAGAAGTCATTGTACCCCTGTACTCTTCACTTATCAGACCAATGATTGAGTACAACGCCCCATTCGGAATGTACCTTACCCGACACCTGCAGCAGTTGGAAAGACCCCAAAAGTTCCTCACCAAAAGGATAAAGGGGCTCAAACATATGTCATATGATGCCCGACTGAAGAAACTCCAGCTCTATTCAGTCGCATACCGTCTGCTCAGAGGTGATCTGTGCCTGACATACAAGGCCATGTCCAACCCGGAATTAATGGACATGCTCCACCTCAAAAATCCAAATCCACCAGAGCCACGAGAGCAAGAGACTTAAACCTCAACACGGATATAAATAGGACGTGCTGGAGGGACAGATTCATCACCCAGAGACTCCCTACACTATGGAACAGAATCCCAGTCCATGTGAGGCAGAGCCCCTCACTGACTCTGTTCAAGAGAAATCTTGACGAGTGGATGGGTGATCGTAGGTTTACCCCGGGAATCATCTCTGTATCACTGCTGGACAGAGGCACAGCAAACTAATGGGTATAGTATTCTCATCCTAAGGGGTGGTGAAAGCCACACACACTCTGGCTAGGCTTATAAATGCCCTAGGGCAGATAGCCTAGTATGAACCTATGAACCTATGAACCTATGAACATGCTTTTAGACGCTTCGCAACACATACCTTGGCTATTGCCAGCTATTATCTTACGGGTGATGTCACCCACCTAGAAGTATGCCTCTGACAGCGCTGTGCTCAGGAATCTCGGTAGCGCGTTCTGTAAATGCTTCATGCTGTAGTGAGTTTATGTAGGTAGGCGTAGGTTCGACTCTCGGCCCTTCCCTCTGTGTGTGTGTGTGTGTGTGTGTGTGTTTCCAGCTGCCTCTGCAGATGAACATGCTTTTAGACGCTTCGCAACACATACCTTGGCTATTGCCAGCTATTATCTTACGGGTGATGTCACCCACCTAGAAGTATGCCTCTGACAGCGCTGTGCTCAGTAATCTCGGTAGCGCATTCTGTAAATGCTTCATGCTGTAGTGAGTTCATGTAGATAGGCGTAGGTTCGACTCTCGGCCCTTCCTGTGTGTGTGTGTGTGTGTGTGTGTTTCCAGCTGCCTCTGCAGATGAACATGCTTTTAGACGCAACACATACCTTGGCTATTGCCAGCTATTCTCTTACGGGTGATGTCACCCGCCTAGAAGTATGCCTCTGACAGCACTGGGCTCAGTAATCTTGGTAGCGCGTTCTGTAAATGCTTCACGCTGTAGTGAGTTCATGTAAGTAGGCGTAGGTTCGACTCTCGGCCCTTCCCTGTGTGTGTTTCCAGCTGCCTCTGCAGATGAACATGCTTTTAGACGCTTCGCAACACATACCTTGGCTATTGCCAGCTATTCTCTTACGGGTGATGTCACCCGCCTAGAAGTATGCCTCTGACAGTACTGTGCCCAGTAATCTTGGTAGCACGTTCTGTAAATGCTTCATGCTGTAGTGAGTTCATGTAGGTAGGCATAGGTTTGACTCTCGGCCGTTCCTTGTGTGTTTCCAGCTGTCTCTGCAGATGAACATGCTTTTAGACGCTTTGCAACACATACCTTGGCTATTGCCAGCTATTCTCTTACGGGTGATGTCACCCGCCTAGAAGTATGCCTCTGACAGTGTTGTGCCCAGTAATCTCGGTAGCGCGTTCTGTAAATGCTTCATGCTGTAGTGAGTTCATGTAGGTAGGTGTAGGTTTGACTCTCGGCCCTTCCCTGTGTGTGTGTGTGTGTGTGTGTGTGTGTGTTTCCAGCTGCCTCTGCAGATGAACATGCTTTTAGACGCTTCGCAACACATACCTTGGCTATTGCCAGCTATTATCTTACGGGTGATGTCACCCGCCTAGAAGTATGCCTCTGACAGCACTGTGCTCAGTAATCTCGGCAGCGCGTTCTGTAAATGCTTCATGCTGTAGTGAGTTCATGTAGCTAGACATAGGTTCGACTCTCGGCCCTTCCCTGTGTGTGTGTGTGTGTTTCCAGCTGCCTCTGCAGATGAACATGCTTTTAGATGCTTCGCAACACATACCTTGGCTATTGCCAGCTATTATCTTACGGGTGATGTCACCCGCCTAGAAGTATGCATCTGACAGCACTGTGCTCAGTAATCTCGGTAGCGCATTCTGTAAATGCTTCATGCTGTAGTGAGTTCATGTAGGTAGGCGTAGGTTTGACTCTCGGCCCTTCCCTGTGTGTGTGTGTGTGTTTCCAGCTGCCTCTGCAGATGAACATGCTTTTAGACGCTTCGCAACACATACCTTGGCTATTGCCAGCTATTATCTTACGGGTGATGTCACCCACCTAGAAGTATGCCTCTGACAGCGCTGTGCTCAGTAATCTTGGTAGCGCGTTCTGTAAATGCTTCATGCTGTAGTGAGTTCATGTAGGTAGGCATAGGTTCGACTCTCGGCCCTTCCCTGTGTGTGTGTGTTTCCAGCTGCTTCTGCAGACGAACATGCTTTTAGACGCTTTGCAACACATACCTTGGCTATTGCCAGCTATTCTCTTACGGGTGATGTCATCCGCCTAGAAGTATGCCTCTAACAGCGCTGTGCTCAGTAATCTCAGTAGCGCTTTCTGTAAATGCTTCATGCTGTAGTGAGTTCATGGAGGTAGGCTTAGGTTCGACTCTTGGCCCTTCCCTGTGTGTGTGTGTGTGTTTCCAGCTGCCTCTGCAGATGAACAAGCTTTTGGACGCTTCGCAACACATACCTTGGCTATCAGCGGCCATTCCTTTACGGATGTTGTCACCCACCTGTACATGTGCCTCTGACGGTGGTGTGTTCGGTGGTCCACGTAGCGCATTCCATACCTGTGTCATACGTTTGTGCGGTTGGGTATGTGGGGGTGTGGTCAATCACCATGCCTGCCACATGTGTGTGTGTGTGTCCATGCTCCCAGCTGCATGAGTTCATAGGGTATGGCTTTGAGGTTTACGCAGAACACTCATATCCTGCCGCCATCCCTGTGTTTGTGGATGGTGAGACGCAGCTCGTGTACTGCTTGTGTGCCTGCTGTGGTTGGCGACCTCTGTAGCGTGTTCTCCACGTGCACCCTGCTATGGTGTGGTGGGGTGGTGCTGTGTACATTACACTCATGGGCCTGCCACATGTGTCCGTCTGTATCTCTGTCATTGTATATCTACGTACCTATGTTGTGCCTGTACTGCTGCTCTAGCATGGACAGCTGTCTTTCCCATGTATCGCATATTTGCATGGCTGACACATATAACTGTGGTACGTTGCATATCCACTCATTGTCCATGCACTGTCCGTATTCCAGAACACCCTAAAGACATCTGCTGGATATCGTGGCAGACAGCTATCCTTGCTGTCCTGACACTGTACCCGTACACGCCATACACCTTGTGTGTACTTGCCTATTTATGGTGTGTGTATGTCTACCTGTGCTGTATGCATGGCCGTGTGTGTGTCCCGCTATAGCCATCTGTGCAGGTGTCGCCACTATGGGTAATTCTTGCGGACCGCTGTTTCATGTGCACGTCTGCACATACCGGCAGACCGTACTACCCCTCCTACGGCAGCGGCCTTAGATCGACTGCTGCCCTAGGCTGTAGGGCTCCATGGCACCCACAACCACAACACATGGTGCCCCCATCTTGGTATACCTACATGACACACCTACTAGACAGGTGGCCCTACTAGTGCGGCACCCTGGGCAGCCGCAGTATTGGCGTATGCCTACGGCCGGCTATGGGCACATCACAAGGCATACGTCTACATTCGGTGTTTTACGACATCTAGGTTATAATACCAGAGGGGGGACCTCATCAGCTATGCTATAGAATGCGGATTTAGATGGATTAGTAGGTGGAGGGTTGGCCACACACCAGGGCTGACCGATGGAACACTGATGAGGCCTCTTTTGAGAAGCAGGTGGAGCAAACCCCCGTAACAGGAATGTAGTTTAGGTACAGATGTAGAGTTAACACACATTTGTCCACTCTTTCAGTTCTGTACCGCTGTATTACAGTGATATGCTATGCATATCTTCCATATACATTGTTAGATCTTTGATTGATGAGTATTCGGCATAGTACAATATCATATAATACATGTGTTAATAGGATGCTTTCTGAGATGTTAACATATGTGTGTGTAGTTAACATTGCGTCTGTGCTTTCTATGCTGTGGTTACATGTTCATTGTTTGCATAGAAAGTAACAAATGGAAGTGTAAGGGGGGATATTTAAAGCCTGGATGCTTCTATGTTATGTGTAAGTCTCATGGAGCCTACGGGTGAAAGCGCTTACATGTCTATGAAGTAACCTTTGTATACCATATGTGACCTGTCGTGGACAAAATGTCTACGTTGACTGTTTCATCTACCTATGTGTGACTTGGTTTGTGTGCCATAAGGTGCCAGCGGGTCTTTGATGTTGATTAGGTGTATTCCATGGTCAATTGACATTAATCCTATTGATTCACTGAAGGATGTTCTTCATTGGTGGGAACGCCATAGTTTGACCATCGTATGGCTTTCCTAGCTGACGTTGATATTGTGCCATTGGTATGTGTTCCACAGGTCACCCATTTGTTCCGCGGTATGGAAGCGTGTGATCCCCATTTTGGTGCTGGCAGATTGAGTGCTGTGTACGCCGGTATTCGCACGGCGGTCTGACTTTGTATGTGGAGTCTCTACTGTAGTCCCTATCTGTATTCCCTGTGTTTTGCCTTACTACAGCTGTGTGATTCCACCAGGTTTGCAGTTATGGGTGCCATCTTGGCCGTACGTTTGTCCATCCATGGGAACTGCCTAATGGACACTGGTATAGGGCTGTACACATTTCACAGCTGCATTTAGCATTCTCTGGTGGATGATTTGCATTATTAGTGCGGAGTAACGCATATGCCATACCCACATCCCTCACACGGGGCGGGACAACGGATCATCTGCCAATCAACACCGAGACCCATTTCTGCATACCCACGATCCCATGGCTGCAACCCTCGACAGTAGCCGTTGCACATCCTCCATGTGTGCGGGAATGGGATGTGGAAGCACTTCTATGGACTGGACAATCTGGGGATTTCTGTGCATATCACCTGCATTTCATGGACAGTTGTCATCAACCTTGAACACGCTGGTGGTGCATATATGTAGCTGTGCCGTAGTCACGGCTGTCACTTCATCTGGGTCTCCCGATCGCAGCAGGTTGACATTGCGTACGGATAAATTTTGGGTCCTACAATGGACACCAATGTGCATATGTAAAGTGTAGAACTTATTGGACTGTGTCCATCTGGCCAGTGGGTTTGACTGCTGCTGTATGTTCAGCAATCACGGATGTCTGTTTGAGTACCCATATTATGTAGTGCTACGTAAACCGGGATTTCCGCCACTGAACCCAAATGGTGTAATTCCAATGATGCAGGCTAACAATTGCTTTAACTAATCCGCAGATATCCCATTGGGACATTCCCGCCTCTGTATTGTCAAATTAACACGAACAAAACATGTAGATCCTATTAATTCATTGAAGGATGTTCTTTATATGTGGGTACGCCATAGCTTAACCATCCTATAACCTTCCTAGTTGACGTCGTTGGTGTGCCATTAGTATGTGTCCCGCAGGTCGCCCATTTGTTCCGCGGTATGGAAGCGAGTGATCCCCATTCTCTTGCTGGCAGATTGAGTGCTGTGTACGCCGGTATTCGCACGGCGGTCTGACTTTGTATGTGTAGTCTCTACTGTAGTCCCTATCTGTATTCCCTGTGTTATGCCTTACTACAGCTGTGTGATTCCACCAGGTTTGCAGTTATGGGTGCCATCTTGGCGTCGCTTGTCCATCCATGGGAACTGCCTAATGGACACTGGTATAGGGCTGTACACATTTCACAGCTGCATTTAGCATTCTCCGGTGGATGATTTGCATTATTAGTGTGGAGTAACGCATATGCCACACCCACATCCCTCACACGGGGCGGGACAACGGATCATCTGCCAATCAACTCCGACACCCATTTCTGCATACCCACGATCCCATGGCTGCAACCCTCTACAGTACCCATTGCACATCCTCCATGTGTGCGGGAATGGGATGTGGACGCACATCTATGGACTCGACAATCTGGGGATTTCTGTGCATATGTCCTGCATTTCATGGACAGTTGTCATCAACCTTGAACACGCTGGTGGTGCATATATGTAGCTGTGCCGTAGTCACGGCTGTCACTTCATCTGGGTCTCTCGATCACAGCCGGTTGACATTGCGTACGGATAAATTTTTGGGTCCTACAATGGACACCAATGTGCATATGTAAAGTGTAGAACATGTTGGACTGTGTCCATCTGGCCAGTGTTTTTGACCGCTGCTGTATGTTCCCCAATCACGGATGTGTGTTTGACTACACATATTATGTTGTGCTACGAAACCCATGTTTTACTATGATTAATCCAAATGGTGTTAATGTAATGCTGCAGGTTGGCAACTGCTTTAAGTAATCCTCAGAAGGCCCAGTAGGACATATACGCCACTGTATTGTCAATATAACACAGCCAGAACATGTAGACCCTATTGATTCATTGAAGGATGTTCTTTATAAGCGGGAACGCCAGTGTTTAAACATCCTATGACCTTCCTAGTTGACGTTGTTGGTGTGCCATTGGTATGTGTTCCACTGGTCGCCCATTTGTTCCGCAGTATGGCAGCGAGTAATCCCCATGTTGTTGCTGGCAGATTGAGTGCTGTGTACGCCGGTATTTGCACGGTGGTCTGGATTTCTATGGGGAGTGTCTACTGTAGTTGCCATCTGCATTTCCTGTGTTATGCCTTACTGCAGCTGTGTAATTCCACCGGGCTTGCAGGTATGGGTGCCATCCTGGTCGTAGGCTTGTCCATCCATGGGGATTGCCTACTGGACACTGTTATGGCCTGTACACATTCCACATCTGCATTTAGCATTATCCGGTGGATGCTTTGCATTATTAGTGGGGAGTAGGTCATGTGCTACACCCACATCACTCCCACGGGGCGTGACAACGGCTTATCTGCCAAACAACACCGAGCCCCATTTCTGCATACCCAAGATCCCATGGCTGCAACCCTCGACAGTACCCATTACACATCCTTCATGTGTGCGGGACTGGGATGTGGACGCACATGTATGGACACGTCGATCTGGGGATTTCTGTTCATATGTCCTGCATTTCATGGACACCTGTCATCAACCTTAAACACGCTGGTGGTGCATATGTCTAACTGTGCCGTAGTCACGGCTATCGCATCATCTGGTGGTCGGAAACAGCTGGATGGAATTCTGTTAGGAGTAATTTTTGGGTCCTACAATGGACACCAATGTGCATATGTAAAGTTAGATGTTGCTGGACTGTGTCCAACTGGCCAGTGGTTTTGACTGCTGCTGTATGTTCCCCAATCGCGGATGTCTGTTTGACTACCCATTCTACATGGTGCTACGTAAACCAGGTGTTTTAGAACTGTGAACAAATGGTGTACATCCAAAGATGCAGGTTAGCAACTGCTTTAAATAAACCTCAGACGTCCCAATAGGAGATATCCGTCACTGTATTTTCAACATAACACCACCAGAACATGTTGATCCCCTATGCATTCATTGAAGCATGTTTTCTTTATAGGTGGGAATGCCATAGTTTACATATCCTAGTTGACGTTGTTGGTGTGCCATTAGTATGTGTTCCACAGGTCGCCCATCTGTTCCGCAGTATGGTAGCGAGTGCTCCCCATTTTGTTGCTGGCAGATTGAGTACTGTGTACGCCGGTGTTCGCACGGCGGTCCAACTTTGTATGGGGAATGTCAACTGTAGTCCCTTTGTGTATTTCCTGTGTTATGCCTTACTGCGGCTGTGTAATTCCACCGGGTTTGCAGTTATGGGTGCCATCTTGGTCGTACGCTTGTCCATCCATGAGAATTGCCTACTGGACACTGGTATAGGGCTGTACACATTTCACACCTGCATTTAGCATTCTCCAGTGGATGCTTTGCATTATTAGTGGGGAGTAAGGCAGGTGCTACGCCCACATCCCTCCCACGGGGCGGGACAACGGATTATCTGCCAAATGACACCGAGCCCTGTTTCTACATACCCAGGATCCCTTGGCTGCAACAGTCGTCAGTACCCATTACACATCCTTCAAGTGTGCGGGACTGGGATGTGGACGCACTTCTATGGACTCGGAACTCTGGGGATTTCTGTGCATATGTGCTGCATTTCATGGACAGTTGTCATCAACATTGAACACGCTGGTGGTGCATATGTCTAGCTGTGCCGTGGTCACGACTGTCGCTTCTCCTGGTTGGACGATGAAGGCTGGCAGGTATTCCGTATGGGAAAATTTTGGGGTCCTACAATGGACACCAATGTGCATATGTAAAGTGTAGAGCTTGTCGGACTGTGTCCATGTGGCCAGTGGTTTTGACTGCTGCTGTGTGTTCACCAATCGTGGATGTCTGCTTGACTACCCATAGTGTGTAGTGCTACGAAAACCATGTTTTCCAAAACCGGAACCAAATGGTGTACATCCAATGATGCAGGTTAACAACCGCTTTAATTAATCCCCAGAGGTCCCAGTAGGGAAGTATCGCCACTTTATTGTCGAAATGACACCACCATACCAGGTAAATCACGGGCACTTTGGCCCGGTCTTACCGGCCATTTGCAAGTGTAATTAGCAGACATGTGTCAATACATGTATAATAATACATATTGTAATACCGACGTTAATCTATGTTATTTGGACAATGGCTTCTGCTATTGACATACGTTGCTGTGGGTGTTGCTGGTTACCATACACATGGCTTTCTCAAAGGCCAAATTCACAATTCTGAACACTACTGTGGTCTCCTTTAAGGACCCTGAGCCAGTGGTCAACAGTACTCAAGTCACTGCATCACTTACATATGCCTTCTACCGGTACCTACAGGACTGCATGGATCAGGCATTCCCTTACCCAACTGTGGTTCATTGTACCAATGCCAAGCATCTAGTGTGGTGTACCCCAGCCATACACAAGCTGTACAACAAGAGGAGGTGGCTACTACAAGGCAAAGCAGACACCTTGTGAGGTATGACACCCTTGCTCATTATATGTGAAGAGCTACAGGCTGTCATGACATGGTCCGGGGCAGGTTCCACAGATATATCTCCATGGACTCGGCAGACAATCATATAGCCTTCATTTGCTATGCTGAACACCTGGGAGGTAACTCACACATATGCTCTGACTGGGTTCACAATGATGTGGAGTTTACTGAACATACACACATTGCCAACATACGGGCTGACAGGTTCGGTGAAGACATCTCCAGCCCCCCCCCCACATGGTGAGATGTCTGTACCAGCGGTTTGTGGTCCCCGAATGTTCTGTAACGCACGGGTGGGACATGCTCTCTCCAGGGTAGTGACCACAGCATCCATGGGACCAGCTGGTATCCCGACTGTGTACTCCGCAATCTCATTGAGGAATTCGACCCACAGTTAGGACAGCTGTTTATTCTTAGCCTCTCCTCGGGTAACGTACCCAAGTTGTGTCGCACGGCGACTGTAGTCCCACTTCACAGGGCCAGTGCCTCCACTGAACCTGGTTATTACTGTCCCATTACCATGAGAAGACTTATCTGCAAAGACATGGGGAGGGATCATACTGCGGCCCGTAGATGACGACATAGGGGACCTGCATACTTTGCATCCAACCCAGTTTGGCTTGGTCAGGGGCGGTTCATGCGTTTAAATCCTGGTTGACGTTTTAGGGACAGTCACCGAGGCCATTGATGGGGGTCTTGCAGTCCATACAGCCTACTTCGACCTGGCAAAGGCCTTCAACACAATACCCCCCTCGGGTATCATTGATAAACCCATCGGCTTGGATGTGAACACGTACATTGCAGGATGGGTTGCAAACTGGCTAGGTGACATGACCCACGTGGTCATAGTTGCTGGCAGCATGTCGGACTTACTGCCTGTCACAGGCGGTGTCCCACAGGGCTCTGCCCTGGGTCCACTCTTTTTCTACATCTACATTTCCACAGTACAAGCACACACAGGGGTGTTATGGCTGACATTGTTTGTAGATGACTGCGAACCGGGTGCCATAGTGGGACGGACATCTGACACAGATATCCTTCAAAGGGGCCTCCCAGATATGTATATCTGCTGTCAGGGACATGGCCTACAGCTAAATGCCAGGTAATGCATAGTCATACCCGTCAGGAAGAACGAGGTCACCCCTGTCCGGCATATGGGTGGCAGTCCACTGAGCACGGGGGTAATTACCAGGGATCTGGGGACCCAGGTTGTCGGTCACCATTCGTTCGACACACACGTTGCTATCCTGGTTCGGTAGAACTTCTACATTGCCCACCTGATCGTGCAGGGATTCACATCTAGATCAGGGTAGGTCATCGTCTCCTTGTACTCATTACGTGTTACACCTATGATTGAGTACATTGCCCCATTCGGAGGGTATCTGACCCGACACCTACAGCAGCTGGGAAGGCCCCATAGGTTAATCGTCAGACAGATGCAGGGTGCCAGGGATTTGTGTTATGCTGCCCCACTGTTAGGACTCCTGCTCCATTCAGTCACATACCTCTTGTTCGGTGTTGCCCTTTGCCTGACATACGAGGCCATGTCGACCCATATTTGATGACTATGCTTCACCTACTGGATCTACATCCCTCGGAACCACAAGGGCAGGTGACGTGAACCTTGACACGGTCATTAATAGGATTTGTTGGAGTGACACATACGTCACCCAGACACTCACTATGCTGTGGATCTACATCACAGTACATGTGAGGCAGAGAACCTTGCTAGCCTTGTTCGAGGGGGATCTTGTCTGTTGGATGGGGGATTGCAGATATACCCCAGGGATTACATCATTGTCACTGCTTGACAGAGGTACAGCAATATAATAGGCATTTTATCTCCGGACCGGAGGGTTGGCAAAGGAATCCTAACTATGGCCTAGGGTTATGGCTGACCTTGGGTAGATAGCCTACTCTGTACCTATGGACCTATGAACCTATGTTCATAGTTTGTCCCATTCACACTTGTCTATCCCTATCCTCTTTCTCATGTGTATATTTCTGTGGCACGTGATTGACCTCTGTATTACCTGCAGGTATGCTGTCTACAGTGCACATACGTCACGGTTGATTACAGTGTATCTGTGTCCCTACCTCTGTGATACTGAGGACTACCACACATCCTTCACAGCATTACATGCATATGTCCATTCTATTATTCTTTGGCCTATGGGGGGGGGTGTTAAGGCAACGGTTACACGTGTCCCTGTTTGTGCGCACGTCATGGTGGTCTTTGACCAGCCTCCGTTCTTGATCGTGGGACGGACGGTAGTGTTGGTGTGTGTTTGGCATGTGTTTTCACTGCCGGTACATCTGTGGGAGGTGGGGTTGGCACATGTTCCTCTTTGCAGGGGGCCCCATCCTGGAGTTTTGTGTCATGTATCTACACTTGGCACGTGCCATATGTCCTGTGCTATTCCCACAGTCGTGTATGCCTTCATGCATTACTACTGCGTGTTACTGGCTGTTTGTATGTGGTACACATGGCTATTATGGTGGTTGGCTTGGCCTATTCCCATGCTATGACATACCCATCCATCCGGGCATATGCATGTTATTCTGTCCTTTGCGTTGGCCGTGGGTGTTTGGCCGTCCGGCAATGCTACTGTCAACATGTGATGTCCCACCTTCCCCTTCTGTGCCTGTGGCACCCTGTTAGGGCATCCTGTTTGGTAGGCAGATGTTCCGCTATATGTGTTGTGTTTGACATGTCTGCATAGCTAATCATCGGTACGGTGGTTGAACATACCGCCTTGTCCAGATGTGTACAGTTATGTGCACCGTGGCGTGTGCACGCCTATGGGGTTTGGACAGGTCCATACCACATGCGGGATGTACACATTCTGCCGACACATTCACATGCAGCCATTTGCATATCTGTACCTGAGGTGGGTTGTTAACATGTGGGGTACATATTTGCCCGCGTGGCACTGCCTAAGACAATACTTCTTACCACATTTCAGGTATGCCCATTGTGTGTAGGTGTGTAGCTGCGCAAGGCTGCTAGCTGGGTTAGGTGCACAGTCGTACATGGGTGCGGGATACATGCTATGATGGGGCTATTGTGTATTACATTTGCATGCATGAGTTCTGCTTCTGGATATTACGCTTAGACATACGCCATCCTATGTGTATGCGACGAGCACGTTGCTGGGTGTGGTACATGTTGCTATGCACATGTTTGCCTGTGTTTAGGGTATCTTGTTTCCTTCTTGTTGTTATATCGACCCGGCTACCCGGCTGTGTACTGTCACTACTGCTGGTGACCATGCCCATGTCACTACTTCTATGTCGGTGCTGCGCGCTGACATACTGCGGTACACCTTCACTGGGTATGCCCACTGACAGTGCATTGCGGGACGGACACGGTATTACGCGTATCCTTTGTTCCTTGGACGGGTACACTTAGGGCTTCGTGGGTTGATGTTTGGTTCTCCGTTTTGTTGGGACGGGTACTATGTTGCATAGTCTGCGTACGTTTCATTCTCCACAGGCCCTGGCTGGTGCGGTTACTATTACGGGCGGCCTGTGGAAGTCAGCACTTTAGGTTGCTCATCGCCTGCCAGCTTGGCCACGCCTCTGGACGCATCCTACTTGGGCTCGCTCACGTGCCCTACGCACGTGTCTGTGGTTGGGGCGTGCACTCATTACTATGCATATGGCGCTGCTACGCCGACTATTCACTGCACCGCCGGCGCAAGCCTTACACCGGCCTTGCGCCGAGCTTCATGAATCCCGGGGATAGTGTATATAATTTATTAGTTTCATTGTCCTCTTGGCAAGGTAGAGGCAGAAAGAATCCAGCATAAGTTCACATACCTGATTAAAAATGAATACATTCTTTTTAAAAAGCATATACTGGAACTAAGATGTCAGATAAATTGCTAAGTGCATCATTTATATGTACTAATCTCTTACTGAATTCATTGTACAGGTCACACACTGCACAGATCATGTCTACAGTAGTGGCAATGAAATTGGCTTGTGCTTGTGAAATTCTTATCCAATATGATCCAGCATTTAATATGAAGCTGACATTTGAGGCTTTGTGCCAAGGAATCATATTGTTCTTTCTCAGAACTCAGAAAAGATAGATGGAGACCCAGAGCATTTACTCTGAGGTTATGGACTAAACCTTGATGGAACTATGAAAATATAACGGACACCAGATGGTCTGGGTAGGAAGAAAATTCTACCAGTATTAATATAGATTGAGGTTTATGCTGGATATAAGTTAACAGAAGCCATTATTTGGTGGTGCAGACATTTGCTCTAGATGATGGTCTCTGTTGATGTGATAACCTGATCCCATATGTAAAAATGGAAAAAAAAAAAAAAAGGGAATTACGGGTGAATGGATTGTTACATGAATTTCATGATTTAATCTCCATGGATAGGTATCCATCATGACCACATAGAGGTTAAAAGGTTGTTTATTGCTATTATGGAGAGTAGCAGTTTATAATAGGGGCATTTGCGCAAATGCCCAGGCCAACAGCTCCAGGACACCCATACTGGCCACCAGATACACTGCCGAGTGTCTGTCTGTTTCAAATTGTATGTTGTTTCAGAACTGTAATTCTTGAAATATTATACTTCAGTGTGCCATATATATATATATATATATATATATATATATATATATATATATATATACACATAGGGTATATATATGTATACATAGGGTATATATAAATATATATATATATATATATATATATATATATATATATATGTATACATAGGGTATATATATATATATATATATATATATATATATATATATATATATATATATATATATCTATAGTAAATGAGATGTTACTGCGGTGGTGGTGCTGCGGTAGCGTTGTCACATCACAATTAGACGTTGCCCGTTCGATTCTCAGTTAGAGTGTCTTCTGTTTGGCGACATGCATGAAGGGGCATTCCTTCGTTGAAGGTTGTGCGTTAGGCCCGGCAAGCCAGCACGTAAAACTCTGCTGCCAATCATTAGCGGACCGGAGTTCCGCTGTGGCGATCCATAACCAGGAAAAGCTGAAAGACACACACATAGTAAATGAGATGTTATTGGGAACAACCAGAATCGTGTCCCACACTGACAGTTTTGTATGATGCCCCAGCATGGAAATGGAAAATGAAAAATTAAGCAGACGTTATGTTGAAAGACAAATGATCTAAACTGCATCCCTGCACACCATTGTGCTCCCTTGAAAATAACCTTAAGACACCACCTGTATGATTGCTTACAAATTCAATTCCCTCTTTATCAATACTGCTGTTTCACTGGTGAGAGATAATGCCCAACTTTCTCCATCCTGCAGCCCAACACTATTAACAGGTATTCAACTTTTACACTTCCACCTGTGTCACTGTGGGCATAATATTTCTAATTATTATCAGTATACAGTAATGGTCACTGAGGTTGCCACACTAGTTGAAAATGTAGTATCAATGCTAGGAACAGTATTGACTAAAAATGGGGAAGTGAGAAGATAAACTGAAAATGTCAACAATTCAGGTCATGAGAATTGAAGACATTCTTGAAACACTGTCAGTTTCTAGTCATTGAATACAGAAGTTGGACAGATCTGTTGTTTTGACAGCTTTATGCAGTGGCAGAATAAAATTCTGTTTCCAAATGGAGGAGACATATGTTTGCATATTAAATCATTAATTAGAATGGATACAAAATATGCAATTGATTAATGAACAAATTTGAAGTATTCTGCAGGTAGGACGTTAGATGCTAGGGCTGTAGGTTTTAGTTTGAAAACATTGTTTTTTCATTGCTGTAGTAGATACAGATGCAGTTTAAAGTCTAAATAGTGAAGAATTGTTGATAGTGAGGATTGTCGGATGTTATTTCTGACCAGTGAAATAGCAACATGGACAAAATGGGAACTGAGTTTGTAAGCAATGCATGAGGCTGTGTCATATCTCAATGGGGTAGATGGAAATATTTTGTCGGGTTTAAGGAGCATATTAATGTTTGATCAGAATGTTCTAGGATTAGATAAATAAGTTCCTTGTTGATTATGGTAATCTTTTTATCAAACATTATGAGTATAATAAGAGCGATTCAGTAAACCACAGCTAGAAAATGCCAGTAAAACACTGTTTTTGAAGAATTAATGTACAGTTCAGAAGAACTTCTATAAATCAGTAGCCCTTTGAACAATGAGTATGCATTATTTATAATTTATGATTCTGTGAATGATTTAAATAGTGACCCCTTTTTTCTTTCTGATACACTTTGACTGAAGTAGTTGAACTATTTTCAGAAAAAAAAACTCAAGACTAAAAAAATCATACAAACCATCTCCTATAGTGCTAAGTCTTCTCATCAATTTTACTCAAAAGTTTCCTTTCTAATGGGCATTAACTAGATATTATTGTTTGAAAATATGCAGGCATTTCTTCTTTGTCATCTTTTAACCTACTTTAAAGCTCATTAGTTTTCATATTTGTTGTCAGTGTTGAATTAGGCCCTTATAAGAAAGAACAAGTCAAAAAGTTGTGATGCCTTTATCACTGGTAAATTTTAGCCAGTATAAAAACTTCCACACACTATATTAAAACAAAATAATTTATACAAACACCTACTTGGGCTAGCAGTATTCATTGATTATTTACTATTATTTCTATATGATCCAGAATAGTTCTTATGAGCTGCTTATAATGTCCTCTGAAACGTTACCATTTGCCAAAGTACTGCACTGGCTCATCAAAGTCAGCAGCCATCATCACGTGTTCTTTTTCACTCATTTCTGTTGGACTGCTAACACCTAGGCCAGGATCCAGATAGAATTTCAGTGCTAGCACTAACCATGTTTTCACACCTCCAAAATTAAGACATGTGGCCTTAAGGTAATTACTATGGCAGTAGATGATGTGGCAGAGCGGCATAGTGCAGTAGTCCTGTAATGACCTGCCCTGTGGTACTGGGTTACTTGGTTTATGGGGACTAATGGGGTTAGATGCTGCAACAGAGCAGTGTAGTGCAGTAGTCCTGTAATGACCTGCCCTGTGGTACTGGGTTACTTGGTTTATGGGGACTAATGGGGTTAGATTCTATGACACAGTGGCATAGTGCAGTAGTCCTGTAATGACCTGCCCTGTGGTACTGGGTTACTTGGTTTATGGGGACTAATGGGGTTGAGCTAAAAAAAAGCATGTTG
>NC_056725.1:791515623-791546927 GCF_019279795.1 Protopterus annectens
CTGCTCCCACTCCTTCAGCACCCAATAACACAGACAACTTAGCAACCCAGATTAATACCTCCTTCACAGAGTCTATCCAAGCCCTCACAAACTCTCAGCTCTATAACAATGACCCTACTCCTGTCACAAACCAAAATACCTTCCATACCCAAACCTCCACCAATTAGTTTTCATTCTTACTAGTTTCTGTAGAAACAATCAAAAACTACTAAAGAAACCTCAAAATAACTACCCTAGCAGCTTATAACCTCCTTGCAGAATTTCTAATAATTGCAGCCAAAGGAATAGCCTACCCAGTAGCCATTCTTATAAATAGATCAATCACTGAGAGCCTTGCCCCCACTATTTGGAAAATTTCTCACATTATACCCCAACACAAAGGAGATAACTCCACTGAGTTAACTAATTTCTGCCCCACTGCTATCCTATCCTCCCTGTATAAAATTCTTGAAAGAGTCATCTACACCCAAGTTATGAGCTACCTTCAAAGTTAAGAATTGCCTACAGATACAAAGCATGGCTTTTGCCACTCCCATAGCACTACCACAGCCCTGATGTCCTTTACCAACACAGTTAATCATCATAGGAATAATGAGCAATATGTATCTGCTATTTTCCTGGACCTATCCAAGGCCTTTGGTATGGTTAACCACACAAAACTAATCAACATCCTCTCCTCTCTACACCTCTGTACCTCACCCTGCTGTTGGTTCCAAACTTACCTTACAGGACCCCAACAAGCCACCCTATGGCAACAACAACTATCCCTTCTCCTTCCAGTTAGAATAGGAGTTTCCCAAGGTTCCATCCTGGGGCTCCTTCCTTTTCTATCTTTACCAATCAATTCCATACCCCCACACCTCATGTCACCATAATCCAATATGCTGATGATTCAACTCTTATATGTACAGCCTCTTCTCTTCAAATTCTCCACAAACACATGCAGGAATCCTTCCTATTGGCTAAAAATTGGCCCACTAACTCTCACCTCATCCTTAATCCAAACAAAACAAGACTTCTTCTATCCAGGTAAAATCCCCTCCTCCCAAGCCAATACTCCCTCCCCAACTTTCAGGATTTTATCCAAAAACAATACCATCATTATTCCCTCAACCCACACAAAACTATTAGGAGTTGAAATAGGCAACAATCTGAAATCTGATATACGTATTGCACTAACCATTAAAAATGTCCACAAGCTACTTGGCTCCTGTATAGGAACAACAAATTCCTAACCAAGAATACTAAATCCATTTTTGCCCGAACTCACCTACTATCTACTCTGTTATATGCTTCCCTAGTGCTAACCAACCTCCGTAAAACAGACCTTACCAAACTTGAGTCTTGCTATAATAAGATAGCTACATTTGCAACTGGTGCCTCATATAGATCCCATCACTGCACTTCACTTAGACAATGAAACTGGATGGAACTTCCACAATTACTGAACTTTGATCAACTTACCTTTGCCCACAAAATCCTCAGTCACCCAGATAAAACTCCTGCTCTTCATAACCTCTTACAGCCATACAACTCCTCTAGATATATCCACTCTTCCAGCAACCCCCTAAAGGATGCCAAAACAAACAACACAGCTGGCAAATCAATATTTTCACACCACATTTCCAGATTATGGAATAAACTCCCTTATTTCCAACTGTTCTATCCCACAATTCAAAAAGCTACTCAAAATACATCTTTCAAATTTGTGGCTCTGTCCCTGCAACCCTACTTGTTAGACCAATTTCCTTTATTCAGAAGCTATTACCCTTCTTTGTATGACATCCCCTGGCCTTGAAACTAGAATTGCCTATTATATTATATCCAAGCACAATGTTGACTCTTTTGCACAATTTACATATTCCTTCTATCCTCAACAGCACTTTCACATACCCTTGCTCCATCCCCACTGTCTGTTTATGTCACTGATTATATAGTACAAAATTATAACAACCAACAGTTATTCATATGAATTCTAATCCATGCAATAATGACCTAATGACCGAATACATACTACAACTTCTTCATATAAATATCGCCTTTCACTCTTTTTGTATAGCATTGTATTTTTTTATATTATTTTTTATGACTTGCTATGTTTTACTTTTTTGTATCACTTGCTATTCCTCTGTATCATTTTTGTATTGTGTCATTTATTATTGTACATTATTGTATGAATTATTAAGCAAATGTGGAACAATCACTTTAAGCCAAATTATTTTTTGCACCTGCACTCCCAAACTTCCTGCTAATTAGATTTGCTAACTTCAAGACAGTGGGGTCAGGGCAAGTTCCCTCATATTACTGCAGTGAGATCTCATATAAAAGGATGATGGCAAAAACTCCATTTAAAAATGCCTTTTCATACAAACGTTCACTTTTTTTACTACAGAAAGTCTAAGCATGTTGAAAAAAATTGATATATACTGTACTGTAATTAACTGGAAACAACTGAAATGATACTGACAAGAAGCCATTATCTGTTAATTACCCAAACTCATGTCAGTCTCTCCTTTATGGCCAAGTCTTGTGCACTTTTCAGAATAAATTTTCCAAACACTGTAGTTCATTTAACAAGACTTTATTAGATGTTTACAACATCTGAATACTGCCTTCATTAACAGTGTTGAAAATATCAGTATTGCTAAATATATCCAAAGTTTCTGCACATATCTTCTGACTGTCCTGAATTATATAAATAGAAACACTCTTTATTTGACCTGACTTCTGTACTTAGGCTTGAGTGTCTGTAATGTCAGACCGAATGAACTAACTAACTTTAACCGACTTCTCTAACTGTATATGAAGTATATTTTAATAATACCAAAACCCTGTGATGGTTTACATGCCCTCTTAGTCTTTATTCCCCTGGTTTCAGGCTTGGTCTTAATTTAACATTCCATTATGGAACATTCTGTAGCTGGCAAGATTTTATCTTTCCCTTGAGAAAAGAATATTCTGTATTTCTGTAGTTTCTGCACACTTTATGCTTATCTTTCCTTTTTAATAAACAGTTGGCCATCAATCTTATCCTTTTTTTCTGCTAATGTCTAATAACTACTTTAAAATGGAAACCCCTAATCTAACACAAGTGTATATTCATATATATATATATATATATATATATATATATATATATATATATATATACATACACACACACACTCGCGTGCAAGCACGCACGTGTGTGCGTATATGTGTGTGTGTGCGTGTGCGTGTGCATGTGTGTGTTTTTGTGTGTGTGTGTGTGTGTGTGTGTGTGTGTGTGTGTGTGTGTGTGTGTGTGTGTGTGTGTGTGTGTTCAACACCTGCTTATATAACCAGGGGGACTGCCCAAGTCATCAAACAGCACAATTTGTGAGTGTTAATGGAGACACAGTACCTCTCAAACAGAGCAAAAAATTCCTTTCAGCTATTGAGACAAGAAGGGAGGAAAACAGGTCACTTAATCTAAGCAAAGTAAACAAATGCTTTTCTGTACTTTAATAAGCTGTTATTGAAGGAAATCAGCATGTGCTTTACAAAACTTTCAGTCACCTACCTTGCAATCAAAGGAAAAGAAAGCCATCCCAATTTTTTAAGCTTATCATCCCCATGATATAGCAAAATAAATTGCCTCTGTCTACATGCCATAAAACAGATATTCGTACAGTCTTACAAAGGGAATACTCAGTATTGATTATGTCAGCAGACTGCTATAAACATAAGTGCTGAGTGTTGTAGAACTTTGCTGTTCTTCTGTATTTGCATAGTGAAAGAGAAACAGTACCAATGCATGTAGGTGACAACATGTTTTTGTATAGTAATCTACCTGCTGAAGGTATTATTTTCTGTAAATGTGACATCTTTTGCATAGCAGTGGTTTAGTCATAAGCATAACACATAGAATATCTACTAATTTGGCATACTCATTAACTATTTATTACTTTGATGAAGTGTTACCATGCAACAATATACCAAATTAAGGAGTTATCAATATAAAAAGGGAAGTGAGAAACTGTAATGCACAATACTGGCATATACTGAATATGGGTGTCAGCATATTTTTGTATAATGACTCTCTTGTTAGAGGTGTCCTTTTCTTAAAAATGCAGCATTTTTACAAACAGTACTTACTGAATTTTATGTACAACTTGGAGAATAACTACTAATTTGTCATGTTCAAGAATTATAGTTTGGATGAAATTCCGGTATGCTACAGTGTAGCTAATCAAGGAGGCAGTAATAAAACAACAGAAGAAGGAAAACACAATGTACAAGGATACATGTGCTCAGTTACGCAAGAAAAATCTCATGACAAAAATCAAACATATAGTTCTATATATTTTGTACTGTACTGCAATGTAAGGACACAGATAACAAGGCATACATTATAAATGTAGTATACTTTTAAGCAAATACAGAATTCCCTAACATTAAGGACAAACACAGACACGCGCACATGTGCATGCATATACACACACACACACACACACACACACACACACACACACACACACACACACACACACACACACACACACACGTGTTCCCAGTGCAGACATTGGATATAGCAGAAGTAGTTTGTATGTCTGTTAAACAGACTTTTTAGGGAGTTAACACCTTCTAGATTATAATTGATTGAGCACCTCAACAAGGGTGTGGGGGGAGGTGAAGGATCTGTCAATACTTGAAGTACTACAAGTCAACAGCCTTAATTAAAATATGCAGCTCCCCAGTTATTTTTGTTGAAGATTGATAGCTACAGTGGTTGGGTTGCAATAACTCTGAGAACAAATAAAAAAAGAGTAATTCACTGAAAAAAACATGAAAACCAGCCAGGCTCCAGAAACTATATAAGATGTCCAAGACTCACAGTACTGCCATTCTCCTTAAATCATAGTTAAAAATCATCTCATTTCCATATGTCCGGCATGATTCTTAAAAATGGAACTTAAAATGAATTCTGTGAAGAAAATGTCTAAGCAGTAAAACAAGATAATATTAATATAGCAGGTCACATGATAGTAATTTTGTATAAAACACATATCACTTGAAGTAATTAAATGTCTAAGCAGTAAAACAAGGTAATATTAATATAGCAGGTCGCATGATAGTAATTTTGTATAAAACACATATCACTTGAAGTAATTTTGATGTATTAAAACCATTCAAACCACACGCAGTGGTGGTGCTGCGGTAGCGTTGTCACCTCACAGTAAGACGCTGTTGGGTTCAATTCTCAGCTAGAGCATCTTCAGCGTGGAGATATGCGTGAATGGGCATATTGTGCTTCAGGCCTGGCAAGCCGGTACATAAAAAATCAACTGCCAATCATTAGCGGACCAGAGTTCCGCTGTGGCGACCCCTAACTGGGAAAAGCCGAAAGACACAAACAAACAAAAACCATTCAAACCACAAATATGGACAGAAAAGAAAAAACATTTTTGAGTTTCAGTGTGGAGCTTTCCTTTAAGTGATCAAGATCACAGTCATAAGTGCTGTACATGTAAACTGTTCTGTAAAGCACCATTGTTCTTGATAGTTTAATGTTACCATTACAGCAGTGGCTGACAATTTAATAGAGAAAAAGCAAATTGGTGTGATCATATCTAAGACTGCTTGATGACAGCTTAGTTATAAAAAATAGTACTTGAGTACTAATTTTTAGAAGTAGAATTATCATATTAGATAAAAGAGGCTGTTTTTATACGTTTGTCATGTACGATAATTTGTAAACTAGACACATTTGTCATTATTTAATGGTGTTGCCATGGGAGCAGCACTTTGAGTATGACACTTTACCAGCTGACCACTGAAATCCATTTGTGATCATTTTGTGAAACCATAGTAAAAATATTTAAAAAATCTAGAAATATAATGACCTAACTTTTAAAGTCAGCAAAAATGATTAAGTTAGAGATATCTTTGTAATACTTTTATTGTACTGTAATTTTGTGATCCTAAATGCAGTCTTCATTGTTAGGGTGTGAACTCTCAAACTGCTAACACTACTGTCATGGCAACATCATGATGACAGTGCAGAGATTACTGAAGATTGACTTTCTTAGCTTTGGATAAAATCAATATATTATTATTATGTTATGTAGTGTGTGTGTGTGTGTGTGTGTGTGTGTGTGTGTGTGTGTGTGTGTGTGTGTGTGTGTGTGTGTGTGTGTGTGTGTACTTGTTTTTTTTAAATCTAGTTAGCTGTCAGTCCTACACACACACACACACACACACACACACACACACACACACACCTATGTATTTTGTAGAAATGTCAACAACAGTAACATTGACAGAAAAAATCAACAGGAATAGCCTTGGAGTTCAGAAATTTTTATACAGTTCTTTTACAGGGGAACAAGCACTTTTGCTTCCCAATATAACCTGCAAATTATTCAGTCCAGCTGCAATATCACACAATTCCCAGAGAGTGTCAGTCTTGTACACCTGCCAACCATCTGTTTGTTGAACAAGGCATGCATGGGAACAGTTCAGTCTGTCTACTGCTGCCTTTGCTGACAAAATGACATTTTTTTGTGAGTAACACTCTTTACTGAGTACTGCATTTATCAAATGCAGCAGTGTCAAAGGAAGAGTTTGTGTGGAGTGTGATTTGAGTTGCAGTAAAGAGAGTATGTGTGTTAATGCTGAAATACTTGGGTACTTCAAAAGTTTGGCATTTGAATTTGGAGTGTCGACAGACGTGTGTGTGTGTGTGTGTGTGTGTGTGTGTGTGTGTGTGTGTGTGTGTGTGTGTGTGTGTGTGTGCACGTCTGTCTGTGTGAGTTTATGTCTGTTTATGTGAGTGCTTGCCAGTTAGAGTTATAGTAAAAGCTAGGTCAGATTATGGCTTTAGTATTATCCATATGTGATGGTGTATGTGTATTGTTTGTCTGAATGTTCTGTGGCACTACTGTTAGGAAATGTTTTTGGAAAGATAATGTATAGGACTGGTATGAGAGGCAACAGCAGGCTTAGGATTAAGGCTGACTGCCCATCCTTACTCATCTGTACTAACTTTATCTGTAACCCTGTGACTGCCCCAACCCCCAAACATATACACTACCTTATGAAAAACCATTTCCTCTAGCAACATCACTGTTCAGACAAAATATGCTTGGTTTTGCTATTATACAATGATCTAACAGATTTCTTTGATCATTCATGTTTTGGGGTAATGGCCCTATTTATTCAACATTGCTCTAAAAAATAGACCTAATGTTGGCTGAAATTAAGCAACTAGATAATGGCATCGTAAAATGACTTGCTATTAGAGCATAAACTGTTTGCGAACAGATACATTTTCAAGGAGGTTGATCATAAATGAGAACTCATCAGTAAAAAGAAATTGAATACATTAAATATATATGACAAACACTACATGAATTCCACTGCATATCCACATCCTGATTCTAATAACAGGAGTCAAGTTTGGATTAAGGATTCATTCCATGAAGATATACAATAAAGGGACTCTAACTCTAGTTAGACATAATTTAAGTAAATATTGTTTTCTGCAAAGAGTTATTCATTGCAGTTATAAATATCCATGTGTATAGTTTAAAATGTATAAAGTATGTGGGGGGCTTCACTCCCCCCCCCACATGCTTCAATGTGAGGGGCTGTGCCCCCCACACCCCCCAACTATATATACTAACTCCAGGATCGCACTACAGTGGGAAAAAGGGCATATACCTTTTACTTTAATGTGGCAGTGTTATGAGTTTCAGTCAAATGAGTTTTCAGTCTTTTGAACTTTCAGTGTTTTGGTCTCAGTCAAATGAATTTCAGTCAAATGAAATGTAGGTCATTTGAAGTAGACTCGATTATTGATAGATAATCACTTTATATTTTTTGTAAGTTTTTTTTTTTTTTTTTTTAAGAGGTGTAGGTGTAGGAAAGGGTTCCTTTTGTGCACCAATTTATACAAGTCTTATATTTATATATATATATATATATATATATATATATATATATATATATATATATATATGTGTGTGTGTGTGTGTGTGTGTGTGTGTGTGTGTGTATGTGTGCGTGTATCGGGGCGGAGGAGTATTTACTTTGGCCTCTTATAAATGTATTTCTCAATGCCTCATATTTTTAAATGTTATTCTTTATGATGGGAAGGGAAGTAAGGGAGAACTATTTTTTATTAATAAATTGTAGTACATAAATCATTCTATTCACCCCTCACTCACTGCAGATTATATTCACTACCTTCATATATATTTAAACATAATATAAAACATATATATGTGTCTTCCTTTTTTGAAAATCTATTATTTTCAAATTCATACTTGTATTTTTTAAACTTTCACCCATTTAAGCAGAAAGTTAATTTAGTTAAAAGCCAGATGGTCAGAATTTGTAGAATAACCCAAAACAAACAGAAGTTCACAGAAGAGATAGAATTTCTGAAAAAAAAGATTTTTGGACAGACGTTAGTTATCCTTCTCAGTTACAGATAAGGATTCAGTGATACGTTTTTAATGAAAAACAACTTAGATTTAAACCCATTACATTAATGTTGGCATTAATGCTAACAACAGTAACAATGATTGCCAGTATGACTAGACAAGTAATAAAGGTAATTTATAAAAAGTACAATTTTGTCATAGAATATGTTGAATAACTTTCAGAATGCTATGAATAAGTATTGGAAAGCAGTCCTAGGCATAAACACACATCTAGTTAGTGATATGGGTAGAGAAATAAAGATTTATTAAGAAGAGGATAGCATTTTAAAAACTTTTTTGACTCATATAAAATGTTAGAGGTCCCAATAGTAAAATGGAAAATATGGAATGTGTAATTATTGCAATTTTATTTTAAAAATAACACAGCTATGTATACCCATTTTTCTGAGTTTACTACCTGCAAAGATAACTCCAACCATATTAGTTGCATTATGGTTTATTGTGCTATATGTGACTTGTGATTTACCTTTTATATTTGCAAAAACAAGTGGACTTTCAAAGAAGGTACTTCTAAACACTGCTACAGTATTAGAAATGGGGATGTTACAAATGATTTTTATAAATATTACATAAAATACATAGCATTCATTAAGTTTTTTTCCAATTTCTAAATAATTAGTGTCCCCAGAGTGTGGTGGGACTAGAAAAGATGTTATGCTCACAAGTACTGCTAAATGTTTCTGTTTTCCCAGGAATTAAAGAGAGAGTGAGCCTGTTAATTGCCTGTTGTGCCAATTTTTTAAAATGTAAGTCATATGATTTTTTTTAAGTAACTCATTGTTAAAATACTTTTAAAATGTATTTATTGTTTCTTGAATTATTTAGTTTTTTATTTTAAATATTTAAAAGCACAGTGATACAGTGGTTGTATTCTTGGGTTCCTATTAGAATTGCGAACACTTAAAATAGTGAACGCTCTTTCATCGAATTTGAAAACCCGAAACCACAAAATGTCGAAGGTTTGGAACAGCGATTGTTTTCCCAGGGGAAAAAATGTTGTTTGTACATTCTCTCTTTTTTTTTGGGGGGGGGGGATCACTCATTCATCCCTTCAACATTTTTACGTTTCGTTTTTTAAGTTCGATAGAAGAGTGTTCGCTATTTTAAGCGTTCGCTCTTCTAATATAGACCCTGTATTCTCACCTCACAGCAAGAGGTTCTTCAGTTCGATTCTTGGCTGGGGTGTCTTCTGTGCAGAGTCTGCATGTTCTCCCTGTGTTCATGTGGGTTTCTCCAAGTATTCTGGTTTCCTCCCATGTCATAGAGACATACGTCTGGAATGTTTCTCCCCACTGAAAATTGGCTTAGTTCCAAGTCAGACTTTCCTGGTAAACAAATAATAAATAAAAAATAAACTTAAAAGTCTTTAAACGTAGATAGGTTTGGGAATTTATTGGTGAGTTCATGATCATGTAATTTGTAATTAATGAATAGCATTGGAAGTGTGTCAGGGGTATAATTATTCTGAAGAAGTGTGCACATGAAAGTGCTAAATAGATTTTTAAAATGCTGAATAATTTGTGTGTGTAGACATTCCATTTCCTTTTTCATTTCCTTTTTTTTTGTTATACGTTTCAACTCAACATTAGTTAGTGGGTTGATGTTTAAGGATTTAGAGGCCTGAGCACCAAGGCACAGAGACATAGACTTTTCAGCTATCAGTCTGTTCCCTCCCCAGCCAGTCCCAACTCTGAGATAATTATCCATTTCCACTTCCATCACCTTCACATGCAGTTATAACACCAATACTGTAGAGTATGCAACCATGACAATAAAGACACCCCTGGAATAGATTACAATTCTTGGAGAGTACAGACTACTAAATTATAGTACTGATGACCTAAAGTAATTCATGCACTTTGTGCATAAATCATAGGAAGAAAAAAAGATATAATAACTGGGTTGTTACGTATACCAAAGACAGACTGGAATAATATTGAGTCAGCAATATTAGGAAGGAAATTACTTAAAACATATGTTCAGGAACATCGATTATTGCCTATGGTAAATATACACTGGGACAGGACATACTGGATATTTTTGTGTTTCTAAGGACATGATTTTTACTTCATGTCACATTTAACCAAATTTTAAACTACTGCTAGATAACTCTATCAAAAGTAAATCTAATACAATGCACAGACTATGAATAAACTATGTAAACTAAATTTAGTGATGCATTCAGTGGTAAGACAGCAAAACAAATTTAACACATTTTGAAAGGGAACTTGAATGCAAAAAACAATCAAGAAATGTTTAACATCTGGTTCTAGGCTTACAAGATCAGAGGGATATATTTTAATAAGAACAATACATTTAATTAAGATATAAGATAGAAAAATAGAACTATAACTTTGAAAACTGCAGTATCACAGACTGGATATAAAAAGTAAACATAGTACGAGACAAGATCAGGAAATATTTGAAGAAAAAACATACAAACATAGTAAGCACAATAGAAAAACATTTTATAGATATATATGATGTGGTAGGAGTAAAATGTAAATTGATAAATCGTGTTTACATTCAAAAATGTATTTCCAGTTACAACAGATTGTAGACATATTTACAAAATAATATGCAAGACAGTTTTATCTCCACAAAGTGGGCATTAAGCTCTGCTAGTAACAGACAGATTACTTCAGATTCAGAAAATAAATAATTATGTTGAGAAGGTACTATGCAAACCACACCATAGCAAATTGCAAGAAGGAGACAGAATTAGTGAAAATGTCCTAAGTACACTTCAGTATGAACTCTAGTTATCATTACATCTGTCAATCACTAGATCGTTTAAGTATGGAGAGGTCCCTCAAGATATGAGCCATACACTTGTTAAACCCATCTTTAAGGGAATGGTGACAAATACAAGCTCAGAGTTGTATGGATGAATAACTATACTTTCTTCTTTTGGAAATATAATGGAAAATGTCATTTTGGATAAATTATTATCAGAAGTGGAATGGTTTGGAATTAAAGCCATATATCAGTATGCATGTATTGAAAAAATGATTTGGAATTGCCTATGGCATGATGTTCTATAGTAATATAATAAGCACTATAAATGAAAATGTGTGGTGTGAGGTAATTTATATAGACATATCTTAATTTTTCATAGGCTAATTCACAAAACACTACTCAGTAGATTAGAACGATTGGGGATTAATGTATGCTTGATAAGACTGACAGCTGCATGGCATGCAGGTACGACATGGCAAGTATAATATCTTATCATACTCATTATTAAATATAATGCAACTTTTGGCATGTAGTTGTCTAAACATGTCATGCAAATTAGGATATATCCTTTTGAGCAATGAAAGTTCCAGCCCTATTATACCTTATCGTGCTTTGCAGAACTATAGATACCTCAAATACTTGGTTAAAGGAACTAAAACTTCAGCAACAGATAAATAAGACACATTGGCATTATATATTTGAATCACAACATATCCCTTAGCTCTGGTGCAAACTTCAACTACTTGTAAAGCAGAGTGGCACCCTTGTCATCATCGATGTGAACCGAGATAACTGGATGGAATCCTCATCTTCTTATTTGGTCTATCTTGTCTTATCCTCCTTGAGGCTAGATGGAATAGGGCTTTTTATTTTGACTTGTAATGATCTGCAGACTGATTCTATAATACATAACCTATGAGCCTATTGTAGAATAATACTCTTTTTCATTTTTAAAAATAAGTTACCCTTGCCTAATCCAGTAACAACTCCTTTTGTATGCTGATGACATGATATAATCAAAACCCAACTACAAAATGATCTTCTGGAACTAAACCACTGGTTCACTTCCAAAATACTTCTTCTGAACACCCCTCCCCCCCAAAAAATAATAAATAAATAAATAAATATGCTCTTTTGTATTAAGAAAATACTTTCCAAACCTTCCAGGTCTGTCATGCCTTTTTGACCAGAACAACAACCTTTTCATCACCACCTCTTCATTCAGATACCTAGGCATCTGACTCAAACAATCTCTTTACTTTCAAGATCCTAATCAAAAATTTATGTCTAAAATCAACTACCTCCCTTTGTGGGCTCAGAAATATCTCAGTTGCTTTGTTTATCAGCTATGGCTGCCATTAGGAAAGGTGCTCTGCTAGTAAAACTTGACTATGGATTACCCTGTGTGCCACCATCTCTAACAAAAATACATTAACACTACAGACCTTATCAAATAATATATGCTACCTCATCAACAATTCTCACCATGCACACCACTGCCTTATCTTATTCAAAGCAAAATGGCTCCCAGAAAATTTTCTAGGATTCCAACTCTTCAAATTACTCCACCAAGCTGCCCCTTCTTTACTCAAAATAAAAGTTACCAATAACAATAGACAACTTTTTGTCTGCATTTTTGAAGATGTCACATCTTTCTGTCAAATAGCCCATTAAAATACACATAAACAAGTCAGTTATAGAATGCAAGTTTCTACATTGACTGCAGCACTTACTAGTCCCTTTACACAAAGGTAGAGCTTCATTTTTTTAAAATAACATCCCATTGACCCACTGATGCCGTTATCAAAACTTCTAGAAAGGAGTGTGCATTGACAACTACTTTGATGCATTTTACCTTTTAGTCTGATTTAATGTCTATTAAAATGTCCCAGTCATGGAACAAAAACAATTATGTATGAATTCATTGAATATATTTGCGAAGAACTGCAAAATGGGAAATTCATTGGAGCTATCTTATTGGACTTATCAAATGCATTTCATATGGAGCCCGGTCATTTATCTTATAGGAATAAAGCCCCAAGTAAAGATCTGTTGCAAATAGTTACACAAATGCTGAAGGGGCTGGTCTAGTGAGGACAGTAGTGAGCAGACAATACAGCTTGCTTATACTATGGGGAGGGAGATGATTTTATTTACGAACCTGACAAGACATGCAAGAGTGTAGGTGATTTTTTCCACAACAGTGAGCCTACAAATCTATACTACACTGTAGAATGATACTTTGGCATTTGTGTGTTAGCATACATGCACCTCCTGTGGGGCTGCAATTCTGGAGCTCACAAGCTACTTACTGGAGGGAATTAGAGATGTCTGCAACGCTGGTAGACTGATCCACTCCCTAATCCCTGACTCTACTGCCTGAGAAGTAAGGCTGATTAGACTTCTCACCACAATCAGGGAATGAATAGACAGCAGTTCTATAAGATAAACAAATGATCTGAATAGGTATAGACAGGGGACTCAGTGAGTAATGATGTGAAGATGCATGGTGGGTAAAAACATTAAAAATGATATCACACATTATGCTAATACAAACCCTCACACATAATGCTTTGTATCTTAGTGGTCTCCAGAGGTTTTCCAGTCATCTCATTAACATGTCTTAGGCATTAAAATGGAATGGCTCTGTTTCATCACCCTTCCCAGTGAACATGGCAATTTCTCAAGACTCAGTACATGGCCCACTGCTCATCACCCTTTATGGAAACAGTATGATTCACCATCTAGTGCATGAAAACCTTGGTCAGTATGCAGATGATGCTACCATTGCCATCTCTAGTACTTCCCAAGACAGTGTTAGCTCCCTATTTCAACCCTTGTTTCACTACATCCAGTTTTGTTCAAAAATTAGTACCTTTATATAAAGGCCTACAAAAGCATAGAAACACTCATACCTTCTGTTAGATTAGGGACTTCCATTTTAAAGTAGTTATTCACATTTTAGAAAAGACAGTTACGCAGAAAGAAAGAATGACCTTGCTGGTCAAGCATGAGAGATAACAGTTCCCAAGGAAAGGCTACAGACTGTTCTTTTTCTGTTCTCTTTCTCAAGGGAAGAATCAAGATAACGGGACAGCTAGGCACCTGCAAGATTAAAACAAGGCAAAGCCTGAGAACCAAGGCAAAAGAGGTGTGTAAAGCATTACAGGGTTTTGGTATTATTAAAATATACTTCAAATACAGTTAGGGAAGTCAGTCAGTTAGTTCGACCTGACATACTGAAAAGATTAAATATCCAGCATTTCAGAAAGGAAGCTACAGTACAGACACTTGAGCCTGAGTACAGAAGACAGGTCAAATAAAGACTGTTTCAGTTTACATCATTCAGGACAATCAGCATATATGTGCAGAAACTTTGGATATATGTAGCAGCACTGTTATTACTAACCAGCATTCCAACATTTCTACAGACTGTTATTGTTTATCAGCACTGTTAATGAAGAAAGTATTCAGATATTGTGAACATCTAATAAAGCCTTATTAAATGAACTACAGTGTTTGGAAAATTAATTCTGGAAAGTACACAAAACTTGGCCCATAAATGAGAGACTGGCACCTGTTCAGTATGAGTTTGTGTAATTACCAGATAAAGACTTTTGTTCCAGTCTCATTTCAGTTGTTTCTAGTTAATTACAGTATAGTAGTCTCATTCAATTCTTTCAATAGTAGGTCACTATGAATGGGGTAAAACAGTTAAAGTAAATCTCAAAACCCCATAGCAACCTTGCATCAGCAGTCAGATTTTGTGTGCCCTACAGAAATATCTACAGAAGAGCAGCGCTTTGTTCAACTATGTGTGTTTTACAGAGATATCTACAGGAAAAGTGTTTCCTTTAAAGCAACCTTATCAACAGTCACACTACAGGTACCAGTGTTCATTTGACATTTCTTCAGAACTTCAACAGAAACAGCTGTATCAAGTAGGCCTTTCAAGTACAGTGTTTAGTGCAGCAGCCAGCTTAACTTTAAGGTTTCATTAACAGTTTACAGTGGCACTTTTCCCAGTCTATCAGAAACTACAGCAAATGCTTCATAACAGACTTTTCAGCAGCACACCAGTGTTTTTCCATAACTGAAGCTTCAAAGTCGGTGGTGTTTCCATATTCATAAAGGATGTGCACACCTCCAGACTGGTAGCCCAACATAATGCATCTGAGATACTTCAGGTGCAGCTAACACTGGGTAAGACAGCAATTCAAGTCGTAGCTTGCTATAGGTCCCCAACCATGTCCCAAGACTCACACTCCATGTTCCTAAGCACCCTGGAGAATATTAGGGTCCAACTTAACACTCTCATACTGGGCAACTTCAACTACCCCTCCATTAACTGGGAAAACTACTCATATACCAATACACCTGCCCAACATTTCCTGGAATTCATTAATTCCAATGCCCTGGACCACCTCGTTCTTACCCCCCCCCCGAGGTAGCAACATCCTTGACCTGGTCATTACTAACATGAGTGACCATTACTCTACACCAATAGTCAACTACTCCCAGTTAGAATCGACCACAAACTAATCACCTTGGAAATCCACATCCCCCCGCAAAGGTAACCACCATGAAAAACTTCTCCAAAGCTAACTTTGGGCTCCTAAAGACAGAGGTGATTAACTTCATGGCACCCATGCAAATGGAAAATAGTTACATGACCGCCAAATCATGCACCAATGCACTGTACGAACATGTACACAAATACATGGATCTCGACATACCCAATAGAACCAAGACACTCTCCTCCAAAATAAGAAAGCCAATCTGGTGGTCCCCTGCCATAAACAAACTCTACAACAGAAGGAGGAAACTGATGCGGAATAAGGTGAAGTCTCAAGACTGGAAAAACTCCCTTATTAGCCTCAACAAAAGTTGAAATCCCTCATCAAATCCTCTAAAGCTAGCTATGAAAACAGAATTGCAGCAGACAGTAAAGACAACCACAAGGCCTTCTATAGTTATGTAAAGAATCTCCATGGCAAACAAATTTGCTCTGAGCTACTGCACAATAGTACCTCCTATACCGAGCCAACAGATATTACCAATATACTGGCCAACAGATTCAGTGACAACTTTTCCCCTCCCTCCCAAAAGGACCAATCACAATGCCAGTAGATTGCTGCTCAGGTTAAAACAGCACTGTCCAGGGCCAAGAATATAGCTTCTATGGGACCTGACAATATCCCTGGTTGTGTTCTCCATGAACTACAGAGTGAACTGGCACCTCACCTGTGTGCCCTGTTCAATTACAGCCTCACCTCAGGCTTTGTCCCTACTGAATGGCAAACTGCTACAGTTATCCCTCTCCACAAAGGAGGAGTGACTACAGACTCTGGGAACTATCACTCCATTAGCCTGACGAGTCTGATATGCAAAGCTATAGAACACATCATCATGGACCTAATAAACAAGGATATAGGGAATCTCCAAACTCTGGATCTTACACGGTGTGGTTTTGTGATGGGTAGATCTTGCCTGCTCAACTTCAGCCACCAGAGCTGTGGATGAAGGCAAGGTGGTTCATACAGCCTACCTTGATCTGGCCAAGGCCTTTGATACCATTCCCTACTCAGGTATCATAGAAAAACTCTCTAAGCTAGGCCTCAACCTCTATATCACTAGGTGGGTTACAAACTGGCTCACAAATAAAATCCACAGTGTGAAAGTAGCGGACTCCAAGTCAGACTGCCAACCAGTCACAAGTGGAGTCTCACAGGGTTCGGTCCTGGGTCCTCTCATGTTTAGTATCTATTTCTCTGAAATCCAGGCCAACACGAAGGGATTCTGGCTGACAAAGTTTGCAGACGATTGCAAGTTGCGAGGTATTATTAACTTCCCAAATGATGTTGACATCCTACAGAAAGGCCTCACTGAGACCAACAACTGGTGTCGGAACCATGGTCTTAAGCTCAATGCCAAAAAATGTGTCGTCCTCCCCCTTGGGAAAAAACTGGTTCCCTTGAATTACCACATCAATGGTAGTCCACTGAACAGAGAAGGCGTTATAAGAGATCTGGGAACACAGCAACTTCCCTTTTGACCACCACATTGCCACTGTGGTCAGAAAGTCCTTCTATGTGGCACATCTCATTACTAAGGGTTTTGCATCCAGGAAGAAACGGTCATTGTTTCCCTCTACTCTTCCCTCATTAGGCCAGTCATCGAGTACAATGCCCCATTTGGCATGTACCTCACTAGACACCTGCAACAACTGGAGAGGCCACAATAGTACCTCACAAAGAGGATCCTCAGCCTTAAACACTTGTCCTATATGGACAGACTCAAAAAACTTCAACTATTCTGTGTCTCATATCGCCTACTTAGAGGCAATCTCTGCTTGACATACAAAGCCATGTCTGACCCAGCTTTGTTATAAATGCTACATCTAAAGAAATCCCAATCCCTCCACACCACACTCTCCAGACACCACAACCTCATTACCACGATCAAAAGGAGATGCTAGAGGGACAGGTTCATAACCCACAGACTGCCCATGCTATGGAATAGACTTTCCATACATGTCAAGCAGAGCACATCATTGGCCCTCTTCAAGTAAAATCTTGATGAATGGATGGGAAATAAAAATTCACCGCGGGGATCACTCCAGTGTCTCTACTCAACAGAGGCACTGGGAACTAAGGTCGGGTGGCTCGATGCCAGGTAATCCTATGGGCTAGGCTTGTAAGGGCTCCAGGGCCATTAGCCTAGTACACACCTAGGAACCTATGAAGACTGTGAACTCTATACAGAATAAGGGAGAAATGCCGGAACTACTTTCTCTTGCAAAGCAAACCTTTTGGTAAAACAACACTAATATTCCACATGTAAACATGCAGAAAACAGACAACCCTACATACAGTAATTGCAGCTGTTAAACAAATTGCACAGCACCAGAGTTTACTTCAGAAAAAGCCTCAAAGAACTTCAACAGAGCAGCACTAAATCAATTAACTTCAGCAGTGTTCTGTCAGAACATAAAATACATTAGGCAGTTACAAACTTAAAAGTCTCCAGTGTGATGGCACACAACCAAGAAGCAAGAAACAGGTTAAAAAGCTGCAGACAACAGGACACTTTCTTCCAGAACCATAAAGTTATGTAAGACTTTATTTGCATTTTTTAGTTAACAGCTCAAAAAATGTAAAAGTCATTTGCTTACCTGTTGCATAAACATGTCAAGTAATACTCCTACAGTTAGCACATCAATAAATGTTTGGTTTAAAGTCAAAAACTGGGTAAAGCAGTCAAAGAAACTGTATTCCAGAAATGTTCTTTTAAAGTTAAAGGTTATTAGTTCAGAAATGTTACATATTTCTAAATGCAAAAGGATTAAATCACAGAAGCAAGCTACAGCAAAGCATTCGCATAATGAGTCACCTTCTGTCAGTACGGTTTCAGACTTAAATAATTCTTGTGTAAATGCTTCAGCATATACAATTCAACATACAGGGTTAAGTTGTAGTACAGTTTCAAATACAAATTTTCAGAATGTAATACATTCTTGTTTACATGTAATTCCAGCTACAAAGTTACGTACCAATATAATAAATACAGGCAAAAACATCAGTGAACAAGCCAGTGCAAATATTGCACTGACGGGAAATAATATACAGACTTCATTGCAAACTACTGTTTCAGAGCAAATTAAAGAAATAACACATTCCATAGCCAGAGTCAGTGTTGTTAGTTCTATAACAAAGGATTTTCAGCTCATCTATAAAGTGTGTGGCAATCCAATACCAATCCAGAGCATTTATCTGTCATTGTTTAAAGTTAAAAGAAATGACAATATTTCATTGTTTACAGAAAAAGTATGGAATAATGTACTAAATACAGACAAATCAACTTCAGTTACACATAGACCTTTATTAAAGGATAGAAATGCAGTTTTGTCAGGATTTAAAGGGTTAAACATTACAGCAGCTAACAGTTCAAAGTGCAACAGCTCCATATTGGCATGAACATATCATTAGAGTTATATGCTGTTTTAGACTTCAGTAACAAGATTTTTGCAAATGTACAGAATTTGAAAAATTGGTTATGACAGAAACATGCATATTTATGGTTTAAAGATTAAATAAATTCCAGTTCAGCTGACACAGCTAAAGTGCTCAGAAAGACAAAAATGACAGTCAAGTTAATTCACAGAATAACAGGTTTACAATTACAGATTTGGCAATCTTTTGTGTTATTGCTTTGTTTAGCAGTCATTAGTTAAGAGTGTTGTATTAAAGTATTGCAATGCACAATGCAGAGAAAATAAAAAAGCATTTGCAAATATTAAACAAATATTAAATAATGTGTTGTTAGTTTACAGAATGTAAAAGTTAATGCTACATTGTAAAAGTGACAGTACAGTCAAGAGTTCAAATCCTATGCACAGAAACAGTACATCACAAATATTATGTGTCAATAAACCCACAGGTTCAACTCTTATGTTATGAAGAATAGACACATAAATTTCCAGAATCAGATCAGTTTAAATCTGGTAATAAATGTATTTATTTAATCAGATTAGGACTGTATATACATACATATATATATATATATATATATATATATATATATAAATATAAATATCATACAGAAACTGCCGTTTACCAATCACACCAGATCAGATTACAGCCAGCTTAGCAAACTCAATTAAGGACAGTACTGTATGTCATAAGGCAATATGGTAAAAATCAAGTTAATGTGTTTACAGTTTTAACTATTTATCCAAGAAAATTGCAAACAGTAATGATAAATTCTTGCAGCATTTGGTAGTACTGAAAAGTTAAATGATGTCAGCTAAAGAAACGGTTATAGTGAGACAGTGGGTGGAGTTTCACTCACAGAACAGTATGTTAAAATCTGAGGGTCACGAGAGTAAATGTAAAGAGTTCAACAGTTAAGATTAATTTTATACAGGTGCAGAAATGCACAGTGTTGAATTACTACTTTAGTTTAATTTGAGGTTATGACAAGAAAATCAATGTCACTGAAATTTCAATTTGATTTAATAATAAAGTTACAACCTTTCCATGTCACTGTTGCACATTTCACACTTGAAAGAGTTAATTAGCAGCAAATGTTTGTTTCATACAGAAGAATGTAAAAAAATTAGGGCAACAAGCAATGCTATAAGTTTATAACTGTTAAAGTTGCAAATGTTATTTTAAGGATTTGATACTCAATACAATCAAGAACTTTAGCCACTCAGCCTTGCACAAGAACTAAAAAGAAGAGGTTTAAAAGGCCTAACTATAAAAAGGACACTTCAACATTAAAGTATGCCTTCCTTTACCTCATCAGAGACTGGGACAATGCAGAGTAAAATTTGGCAATAGCTGTGGAGCAGAAGTTGACTATGTGTTTCAGTTATTTCTTCACTGTTTGTTTAAAGTTAAAATGTATGAGTTAAAGCAGGTATGTATGTTTTCAGTTATATAACAGTACTAGTTTTGGTTTATGTTATCTATGTTCAGGCAATACTCACAAAAATATATTAATAGTTTAGTCTCCAGAATATAACAATAACACATTTCAGTTTATCTGTCTTCAGGTAACACTGTCAAAATGTTTTCATGTTTACAGACAATTGTACAACAGTACACATTTTCAGTTAATCTGTGTTCAGACAATACTGACAGAAAAAATGTACCAATAGCTTAGTTTTCAGAAAATAACATGCACTACTTTTCAGTTATGCTTTTATCTTTGTTCATTTAACACTGGCAAAATACATTTTTTAGCATTAGTTTAGTTAGTTTCCAGAATATACACAGCTATTTTAAATGTTCAGTATAAATATGTATCATGCTAATGTAAATTTCAAGCAAAATTCAGACTATGACATTCATACTCAGTTATGCATGTTCAGTACAGTACATTTCAGTCAAATTTCAGAATATAAGAATAATATTCAGTTGCTTCACATTATTCATTAGTTTTAAAAATAATGCAACAGAATTACATTATTCACTTTCAGTCAATGGTTAAGAGTAAAGTGACACAATTACTTGTAACAGGAGTATTACTTCATACATTTATACTATGTCATCCTTTACATTATTCAAGTGAAGAATTATTTATTACAGGCTTATTAAGATAAGTTATCTAAAGATCAGATAGTATTAGTTATTCAATACACTCTACTCATGGTATAACAGGGCAGGCTTAATTTGTTAATTAATTTACAGATTACAGTGCACTTTACACAATTATTGTACATTAGTCAGAAAATGCAAAGTTATAGACCTAAAAAACATAAAGCATAAGTTTTAGTAAACTATAGCTCGCACATGTTCATAGAATATTCAGACACAAATTTAGGAGGCAGACATCTATTACAGCACATAATAAGTTAAAAAAGGTAAGTAGCAGTATTGGCAAATCAAAATGAAAATTTATAGGTACAAGTTAATACAGTATATTGCAATTATGATTCAAGCCCAGTTATTAAAAAACTGTATGTTTAAAAATTTAAATGTATGAACAACAGAAAAAGGTTTCATTTGTTATAAGAAAAAGACATTGTGGTACACTAAGGCACCAGTTCATCAGGTAAAAAACATAGGTAATAAACAGTGTCATTTTACAATTACAGCATACAGAGATAGAAAAAAAAAACTAGGCAGGGTTAACAGTTCATACTCTAGCTTAAAAAAAGATTCACAAAGACAGGTGAAGAATGTATATTAAATATATCACTCATACATCAGAATTTAGACTTAAAGACTCTAAGGACTATAAATCTAGGTAATATGAAAATTAAATCATAAAGTTAACAGACATCAAGCCTAGTGGTCAAAATTAAGATTGCCAGTTTATTCACCAGATAAAGAAAAATAATTGCCTAGTTATAATTAAATCATAAAGTTGAACAGAATAAAAATAAATTGCAGTATCTGTAGGATTACTGGCACTTTATTAACAAGACAATGACTTCAGTAAGGGCTTTTATCTTCCTTCGCTCTCAGAGACCTCTTCAGACTAAAATTAATTGCTCATTATATACATTAAATACCCATTCTTGGGATACATCACACAACAACAACCAGTCTAAGTTAAGAAGTCTAATCAAATGATAAATAGGCTAAATTAAAAAACAGCATAGTCTCGTGATAAAATGAACTAAGATTCTAAAAAAAACAAAAATCAGTGTTTAAACAACATATTTCAGCAACAAAAATGCCTAACAAGTAGTCAGACCCAAAGTGAAGGGGGCGAATTCCTGCACCAACTCAGCTTACACAAAGAAAACAGTTACCTATCACAGCAATGAATGCCAACAAGCAGTTGAAGTATATCAGAGGGTTAATAATCAGAACAGAACATGGGCTCAAGTAACAGCTAGTGGTAGAAATGGAATGTTTAAAAATTATAACAAAGCACTCAAAAAACGGTTATGCACAAGTGAACCACAACAAGAGATACTGAAGAAAACCAAATTAACTGAGGATGACACATGTACTGTTAACTTTAAAATAGTGAACCTCACTAATTATGAATTATCTAGAGAGGAATGTTGTGTACTAAGCAAAAGCTGGAATTTTGCTCCGGCTCAGAGAGCAGACAAATTCATTGCTGTAAATGAATTGAGAGGCTATGTCAGAAGCCTGAACTTTGACATAATGTTTAACAAAAGTAATGAAGTAAAAAGCTAATTTTACAAGCCTAGTTGCTTTAACCCACCATTATGCAAGGAGTTAGAAATGTCTTTAAATGTATGTAAAGCACAAATTGTTGAAACATTGGACATTACAGCTGGGTATAAGTATTACAACTTGACTAAAAATGAGAAGGAATGTTTTATGAAATTATATAAAAAATGAAGAAGTACTGATATTTAAGGCTGATAAAGGGGGATCTTTAGTAGTAATAGATAGGGGAGAATATGAGTAAAAAATGAAAGAGCTGTTAAAAGATAAAAAATTCTACAAAAAAGTAACATTTTCAAATGTAAAAAAGGGATATGCTCTTATAGATTCTTATATAGAAGAATTGTTCTGCACTGGCAGAATAGATGAAAAAAGCAAGAAAGAATCTAACGAATACTAACCCAAAAGTAAGTAGTATCTTTGGTATACCAAAGTTCCACAAAAATTTAGAAGAGCCGCTGCTAAGGCATATTGTTGCAAGTGCTAAAAGTAAGACTGAAGGGCTATCTGTTTTTGTGGACAAAATGTTACAAAAAGTGGTACCTAAAAATATTACATATATAAGAGACAGCTTTGATTTTTTGAGCAAAATTGAGACTGTAGTTGTGAATGAAACTGATGTGTTAGTTACATTGGACACCAATTCCCTCTATACTATGATTCCTAATATAGATGGTATGGAAACAGAACTGAATTATTAAGATCTAGAATGTTCTCTTCTGATACTGTAAGATTGCTTATGGAAATGATTGATCTGGTACTAAGTTACAACTATTTGGAGTTATATGAGCAATTGTATGTCAAAACTAACTGAGTGGCTATGGGAGCAGCTTTAGCTCCCTGCTATGCCAATGTATTTATTTAAGGTTGGGAGACAGTTAACATCACCAATAGTGAAAACAATAAATATATATCAAATATGGTTTGCTTTATTGATAATGTCTTTTTAATCTGGAGAGGGCCTATTGATATCTTGAATGATTTTCTGAAATATATCAATAATGTACGCTCATATCTTAAATTTACTCATAATTATGACATGCATCGGATTAATTATTTAGATCTTATTATTTATAAGGAAGACACTAGGTTGATATCTAAGATCTATAAGAAAGATTTTCAGAACATGTATCTACATTATTCTAGTCTCCATCCCAAGAAAACTAAATCTGACATTGTTAAGGGCCAGTTAAAAAGGATAAGCAACCTTACTAAAGATGATAATGTTTTCATACAAGAAGCTGAAAACTTCTGTAAAAGAATGGAATGTAGAGGTTATCCTAATATGGATATGTATGAGTTGGCAGAGAAAGAAATAGATGAAAGAAAAATACCAAATGTGATAGTACAAAAAGAAGAGCATACATGCATAAGACAGCACTGGCAGTGCAAAATAGTGTTGATTCTAAAGTTATAAAAAGTATTATCAGTAGAAATTGGGGTATTTTCAAAGTTAATATTGAAATTATCAAAATGATAGGTACAGGGCCCAGGTTTGTACAAAAAAAGAGCTAAAAATTATAAATATTTTTTTCACAGCAAATTGAATAGAAAAATACAAGTTGAAGGTAAAAGAGAAATGAATAAGTGTTTCAACTGTAATATGTGCAATTATTTGTATACTGATTCTAGTGAAATTGAAGTGGGAAACTTTTTAGTCAGAATACCAGGTAGCTTTTCATGCAAGAGCAAACATATAGTTTATGTATTAATGTGCATGGAGTGTCACGCTTTTTATGTGGGAAGAACTAACAGGGAGCTTAACAGAAGAATTTATGAGCATAAGTATGCTATTGCCAATGGAGATGATAAGAATGCTATGTGTAAACATTATAAAGAAAGCAAATGCAAAGTCAATTTTAAATGTTTAGTATTAGAATGATTGAGTAATACCAAGAATATTATTAACATAGAGGAAGAATTGGGATGGCTAGAGTACTATTAGCAAGTTAAGTTAAATGCATGTTTTTTCCCTGGTCTTAACAATAGAGAGGCATTTGTTATGTATTTAAACAGAAAAGGGTTAAAACACAAAACGTAAGGTAACTACAGAAGTAGGTCCCTGTAGACTTTCATCAGGAACCTCAGGGGCAACTGTTAGATTAGGGACTTCCATTTTAAAATAGTTATTCACATTTTAGAAAAGGCAGTTAAGCAGAAAGAAAGAATTACCTTGCTGATCAAGCATGAGAGATGACACTTCTCAAGGAAAGGCTGCAGACTGTTCTTTTTCTGTTCTCTTTTTCATGAGAAGAATCAAGATAATGGGACAGCTAGACACCTGCAAGACTAAAACAAGACAAGGCCTGAGAACCAAAGCAAAGGAGGTGTTTAAAACATGACAGGGTTTTGGTATTATTAAAATATACTTCAGATACAGTTAGGGAAGTAGTTAGTTAGTTCAACCTGACATACAGAAAAGATTAAGTATCCAGCATTTTAGAAAGGAAGCTACAATACAGACACTTGAGCCTGAGTACAGAAGACAGGTCAAATAAAGACTGTTTCAGTTTGCATCATTCAGGATAATCAGAATATATGTGCAGAAACTTTGGCTATATTTAGTAGCACTGTTATTACTAAACAGCATTCCAGTATTTCTACAGACTGTTATTGTTTATCAGCACTGTTAATGAAGACAGTATTCAGATATTGTGAACATCTAATAAAGTCTTATTTAATGAACTGCAGTGTTTGGAAAATTAATTCTGGAAAGTACAAAAGTCTTGGCCCATGAAGGCGATACTGGCATCTGTTCAACATGAGTTTGGGTAATTAACAGATAAAGACTTTCATTCCTGTCTCATTTCAGTTGTTTCCAGTTAATTTCAGTATAGTACAGTCTCGTTCAATTGTTTCACCTTCTAACTCATCTCCACCAGTATCCTACACAAGTGATATGCAATCATCTTTGAGTTAAACAGTCTCCCTTAGCACTACCTTCCTCTCAATCAGAATGAATGACTCAAAACCTATAACTTAAGATAAATCAGCAACACTTCTTTATGTTACCTTCAAGAATCATTTCAGCTTTAATATTCATATTAAGAAATGATATAGAAATGAAATGTACTGACAAAGCTCTGTATTTCCATATCCTGCTGTACTGGCAGTTATAAACTTGCCAATACTACATTTTTATTGTTTTCCAAAACACTATGCTCTCTGCTGACTTCCTGACTAATGTAGCATTTCTAGGTTCCACAAATTGTAGCAAGGATGTGATGGAATAGCCATATGCATTTGGTCACATTAGCCATACTCACCACTGACTTTCCCTCTGTGACCTTGGCTCTCTCAAATTCAGTAACTACCTGACTTGCACTTATTTTTGTCTTGAACATAAACTACTTTACTACTTAAACTGCCTGTCATTATTTGGTCTTAACATGTGGACCTCTTAATATAATTTGGGATTCTACACTCCATTTTTTTGACATTTCTATTTCTTACAACCATATCACTCAACTTTGCAGCACCAAAATCAGGGATGAAACCAAACATTTTCAGGGATGAAGGACCAAAATCAAGGAGACTTTTTAAATATTTGTACTACTAATGTAGAACATTGAGAAAATAAGAATGCATGAGGCAAGACCAAGGCAGCAATGGGCCAGTCTATATAAGAAGATTGAATGTTTAGGTGATCGAACATCTAAACATCCATATTCTAATATCAAACCCCAGAATGTCGAATGTCCCAGGGAAAAATGTCCTTTGGCCACAAAAAAAACTAACTTTACATACAAATTAAGTGGGGGTCTTCACCCCCTATACCCCCCAAAATGGGGGGCTGTGGCCTCCACACCCCCACTAACTAAATATACCAACTCTGAGATCACTCTACAGTAGGGTTAATGACAAAATCTGGCAAATGGCCAAGGGAAATCTTTCCCTGCGTTAAATCGGCCATTCGCCATTTTTTGCTTTCGATATTAGAAGACTGATGTTTAGGTGTTCGATCACCTAAACATTCGATCTTCTAATATAGACCCCAATGGGGCAATCTTCTTCAAGGTAAACAGTTTTATGCAATCTACAGCTTGTAAGTATTGTAGTCAGAATGAAAGACTAGAAACGGCAACTCACATTCCAGTTTTAGATAAGTACATTTTAGCAAAGTAATATGCTTGCAGCAGGATAGAGGGGGTATGATACTCTGTACCACAGTTTTAATTGTGGTAGTACTTTAGTAACTCTTTTGCCCACATGTATGAGGAAGTTAAGGGAGAAGTTAGTGAGGAAAGTCTTTTCTAGATTATGGCCTTCATTATGGAGCAATCTCTCTGGAGATAAAAAGCCAAAATTCTCTTTAAGGGTTTAAATGAGCCCTTTTAAATTATGTCTACAGTGTACTAGCATGTAAGTGCTACAACGATTATGGTTATCAGCATTACAATTCACAGACTAAACACAGTCTATCGAGAAATGTAACTCATACTGCTGACTGATGTACCAAATGAAGTGCAATCGATATTATAATCTTATGCGTATATTATACTGTAACCTAAGAAGTGAGTTTATCCAACATTGCATAAATGTTTATAATATATAGATCATAAAAACTGTAGACTATACAAGCACTGATAAATTATGCCTAACTTATTCTTCACATTTTTGATCATATGATTTCATATTCTGCTCTTATGTCAGTGTATGTTAGTTTGATGATAATGTGATTTATGCCAATGTAATTGCTGTTTGGGCATGTCAGTGTTAATTACGCTCAAATTTTCAACTGTCAGTGTGATTTATATTAACTTAAATTCAGTTCAATCATGACATTGTGAATTATGCTTACGTTTTTCATCTGTCAATGTAATTTATGCTCGTGTGTCCAGCGATACTCATTAAAAATGCACAATGCAATCAAGTGTTTACCTACATATGTCAAGTTTTAATCTGTGTATTCTTACTTTATGTGACAAGGTCATGACTGAAAATGGTCCTTTGGACCTCTTCTTTCATGGAGATAATAAACAGCAAATAAAAAAAAGAATGAAGAATGAGCCAAAATCAGGAAGTCACTGAAAATCAGGGACAATTGGGAGGTATGCTTCCAACAAGTAGGAGACTTAGAGTTTCATTTCTGCTCCGACAAACTCTAGAGCAATGTTCCACCTAAAACTAGGTGAACAGCTAACAGACAAGTATTAAAGTACTTTATAATAGAGGTAGCATTGTCGCCTCACAGTAAGATGCTGTCCGGTTTGATTCTCAGCTAGAGCGTCTTCTGTGTGGAGACATGCGTGAATGGGCGTACCTTCGTTGAAGATTGTGTGTCAGGGCTGGTAACTCGGCACGTAAAAATCAACTACCAATCATTAGCAGACCGGAGTTCTGCTGTGCCGAAAGCCGAAAGACACACACATAATAGATCATATTCTTACTAAATGGATATACACTTGTGGTTAAATGTAGACAATATGCTTACTACTTCCATCATCCCAATGTGAAATATATAATTTACAATGATATTTCCTTTTGATATCTACTTTTTACGTTTTGTATTTTAATGTCTTATTGATTTAGTTTGTTTAATTAGTAATATGTGCTCACTTCTTAATTTTCCATCTTTCAACAATTTTTTCATGTTTAAATGTATTGTAAATATGTAATCTATTGGTCAGGTATGTTGATATGTACTGGTATATAATCTACATCTATGTTGTCCAAATTTCTTTCTTTATTTTTTTTTATTGTCCCAGTGACTGGAATGAAAATGGGACTTCCAAACACCCTACAAGTAGTTGTAAATCACATCAGAACTGTTTGTCACATGTTTTTCACATATTATAAGAATCTGTAGACCTCCTTGGGTCTGTCATCTAACAGTGTCATATTCACATATTATAGGTAGTAATAGGCTGCCTTGGCTATGCGACCTGAATGTAGAGGATTCATAACACATGCCAGGTACTGTTAGGTCACCTTGAGTGTGTGACTTGACTGTAATTTGTTCATCACATATACCTGGTACCTATAGGTCACCATGACTATGTAGCCTGAATCCAGTGTGCTCATCACATGTTACAGGTAGTTTTATGCCACCTTGGGTATATGACCTGGTTGTAACATCCATCCATCAATCCTCAACCCCTTTTCCCATTTTGCACATGGGGTAGGGGTGTCACTTCAGCAGTGACAATCATCTTGAGCCAAGGTTTATACAACTGGGTGGCTAGCCCTGTCAAGGTATTTCATTTGTACCATTCACATACACACACACTCTCACATATGGCTAGTTTAGAGTGTCCAATCCACCTACTGCACATCTCTGGTTGTAACATGTTGTTTAAAAATTTCAAGTAGTGGTAGGTCACATTAGGTTTGTGACATTTCTCCAGCATGTTCATCAGACATATCTGGTAGCAGTGAGTCACACTGACTGTGTATCATGGCCCTCAATTTCTTCATTATATATTACAGGAACCTGTATGTCATATTGAGCATATGACCTTTTTTAATGTGTTTATCACATGTACTGAGTACCTTTAGGTCAATGTGAGTATGTTGCTTGAGTGTAACATCTACTAAGAGACTGTAGGGAAGTCATCATCATCCCCCTTTTTCCAATTTTCTATATGGTGTCACAGTGTTGTGTCACCTGTCACCATCTTTCTCATTTCAAAGCCACTCTCTTACTTTCTTTGACAGTCATGCCTGAAAGTTACAGGTCTTCTCTCACACAATTCATCTACCTCTTTGCTGAATGCCCTTATTTTATCTTGCCATCTTTGTGTCTGTCCCAAATCTTCTTCACCAGATTGTCTTCTTTTCTGCACGTGTCCAAACCACCATAGTCGGTTATCTTTGAACTTCTTTGCAACTGGAGCTACTTTGGCTTCTGCTCTGATGTCTTAGTCTCTTTGTCTGTCCCTCAATGTGCATCCAACCACACATCTTAGGCATTTCATCTCCATCACCTCTAGCTTCCTCAAGTGCTCTGCCTTTATTGTCCAGGTTTCTGTACCATATAGTAGTATTGCTCACAACACTGTTTTGTATATGCCTTACTTTTCAGATTCTTTGGTATTATTCTGTCATACAGTGCCCTTAAACTCTCTAAGCTAGTTGACTGAAAGCCATTTGATTCTAGCTTTGACCTCCTCATTTAGACTTCCCTTCTCCTTAACTACCCCTCCCAGATACTTAAAGCTATTAAGCTGTTGCAGCATTTTCCTCTTATATCTCAGTTCGCAGATTCTTCTGATTTCCCCATTTGTTGCCATTACAACTGTCTTATCTGTACTCAGTTTCATACCATAAACCTTCAGTTTAGCATTCTTTTCCACTATCCTTTGCTGAAGTTCTTCTTCAGAGTCTGCTTGTAATGCCACATCATCAGCATACAGCAACTTTATTAATCTGCCCCATCCAACCTGTTTGCTAATGTAGTCCATCACCAGTATGAACAGCAGTAGGCTCAGAGCAGAACCCTGATGTGCATCCACTCCAACAGGGGTCACTTTTGTTAGACCAAGCACTGTTTGTACTTGAGTCATTGTGTCCTTATACATTGCCTGCACTAATTCTACTAATGTTTCTATGACTTTAAAGTACTTCAGCACTGCCCAAATAAGTTTTCATGAGACATTGTATTATGCTTTCTCCAAGTCTAGACATGCCCAGTTGAACTCTTTCTTCACCTGTAGATTCTTCTCAAATATTTGTCTCACTGCAACTATTGGACTAGTTGTGCTGCATCTTGATCTGAATTTGAAATGCTCATCTCTCATCTTACTTTTTACTATTCTGCATATTCATTTATCATTCAGCCTCTCCAGAACCTTTATGTGTGGCATGTATTTGATAACTCTATACTACCTACAGTGGAAAATGTCTCCTTTGTTCTTGAAAACACTGGCACTAGACTTATTCTCCAACATCTCAGATACACATTTCTCTCCATATTGCTATGAGTACCCTAAAGAGTCATTTTTCCCCTATTCCACCTAATATCTTCTTTATATCTGCTGTGACCTAATCTGAGCCTGCTGCTTTTTCAGACTTAATTTGCATTAGTACTTGTAGATCAGAGTATGTGTTGTACCTTTAAGAATCTTTCCAGTCAGTGGGCACATGCATATAAGTACAGAGTACGTACAGGCAGCGGTGCCATTTTGAGTGAACAGCCAGAGTGTAAGCATGTATGAGTGAAGCAGTCAGTCAGTTTATTAGTTCATTTAGATTTATGTTTCCAAACCTCCATCCTGAAGTGTTTGTATGTAATAAACTTCTTAAATGAACACCGAAGCCTTTTCATCTTATTGAACTATACAAGACCAGCAACTTGGTGCAAGAATGGGAACCAGAGTCAAAACCATGAGGCACACAGTTAGAAATGGAGGTATATAGATGAGTGGATCATCTCTACTGCTCAAATGACTCACAAAACAGATCAGAAATGTAATCTCAGGTCAAGAATATAAAGATTGTA
>NC_056725.1:791547427-791713746 GCF_019279795.1 Protopterus annectens
GTGAGCTCAGAAAGTTCCAGTAGCTATGCAGAACAGAATCAAAGCTCAGCTAGATAGAATGGTGCATTTAGCAGTGATCTGCCCAGTAGAAGAACCAACTGAATGTATGTCCTCCATGGTGGTAGCTTACAAGAAAAGCTCATATGATTTCAGAAAGATTATAGATCCAAGAGACTTGAACAAAGCTTTAAAATGACCTCACCATCCTGTGCATACAGTTGATGAAGTTGCTGGCCTCATGCCAAATGCCACTGTTTTTTTTTTCTGTCTTAGATGCAAAAAGTTAATTTTGGAAAATAATGCTTGATCGAAAATGTTCACTACTGACCACATTCTGTACCCATTTGGAAGATACTGATGTCTAAGAATGCCATTTGGAATAAGTTCTGCCAATGAAGTATTTCAATATGCGATGAAGCATATATATTTTTTCTGGCTATCCCTGTGCAATAATAGTGGATGATATTCTTGTAGGAGACAATGGTGAAGCCAAACATGACATATATCTCTGGAAAGTTCTGGAAAGAGCAGGTGAAGTGAATCTTAAGCTCAATCCTCAGAAATGCAAATTCAGGCTGAGAGAAGTTACTTATGTAAGTCATTTATTTACCAGTTCAGGCTTACGACCAGATACTTCCAAGCAAACAGCCATTCTTGAGATGTCAGCTCCAATGTCCAAGCCTTACAACATTTTCCTGGCATGGTCAACTATTTGGGCAAGTTTATCCCAGACTTCAGTAAACTATCAGCATCATTAAGAGAGCTGACATGCAAAAATGTAACGTGATCTTTGTTGGAACAACACCAAAAAGCATTTGATGTCAGGAAACAGAAGATTGCCAGTCCACCAACTTTAAGATACTATGATGTTCACAAACTCTTTCCTCTGATGCTTCTAAGTTTGGTTTAGGTGCAGTCATTCTTCAAGAGGGTGGACCCTATGCAGTGAGAACTCTAACTCAAACTTTGATACAGTATTCACAAATTGAGCAGGAACTTTTGGCAATTGTGTTTGCTTGCATATTTGAAGTTACATGATTATATTTTATTTATTTTACATTTGTTAACTGGGTTACTCCAGCTGAGCATTTGGCTCATTTTCAGTGGAGACCCGAGGAGAAAAGCTCTGCGGTGAGTTATTAAATTTTACTTACAAGCAGTTTAGGCATTTTCATTTGCAACTAAAAAACAGTTAAAGAGATAACATTTACAATAAATCATACAGAAAACACTAGGGTTCAATGTCAATGTCACAAATCATACAGAAAAACACTTGGGTATAATGTCATGAAAGGAATAAAGCATTCATAATTCCTGTTTTGTTATATACAGTATATGTACAAAAGGAATAGCATGGGGATGAAGAGGTTAAACATAGAGACAGAGGTGTAGAAGTTTATTATGATAGACAGTGGAAGATGAGGAAAAAGAGGGAGAAGAAATAGAAGGGAAGAGTATAGAGGGGGAGGTATTAGAAGCTAAGGTAGGGTAGTTTCAGGGAGGATGACTACAGTGGCAAGACCATTTATTTGCTAGGTATCTCTGAGTGGCTAGTTTGAAATTCTTGGTATTGTCAAGGGACCTAATTTCTTGGGGTAATTGGTTCCAAGTTACAGCAGAGTTATAGTTATAGAGTAAGTATCCTGTTTTGGTTTTGGGTTTGTATATCTGTAGGAAGTCCTGGTCTGAGCTATGTAGTGTCCTGGTTGGGTAATATTTAGATATAATAGATAAAAGGCTAGGGCAGAAAGATGGTAGGTAGAGGATGGAGTGGATAACTTGCAGTTGATATAGTAGGAGCAAATTAGGGAATTCAAGCCAGTCCAATTGTTTAAGAGATAGGCAATGGTGTGACATGTAGGTTTGGTTTGCAGCAAATCTAGCAATCTTATTATAGGTAGTTTCAAGTTTTGTTATGAGTGTGGTGTTAAGGCTTGTGAAAAACTGACAGCTATAAAGAAGGGTGGGAAGAAGAAATGCACGGGAGAGAGTTATTCTGGCTGTATTGGTTAAATATCTCTTGTTACGATAAAGGAGTCCAAGTTTCTGGTGAGTCTTTATGATAGAGGTAGTGACTTGGAGATCAAATTTGAGCTGATCGTCTATTATGACTCCCAGCAGTTTAGTGCTAGGTTCAGTAGTAATGATAGTGTTATTGCTTGAGAGGATGGAAAATGTAGTTTTGAGATTGCTGAAGTTTTTGGGGAAGAAGACTAGGAGCTTAGTTTTCTTAGGCTTGATAATTAATTTGTTATCACAAAGCCATGTCTCTATGGTGTTGAACGATGCTTGGGTAGTAGAGTGAAGGTCAGATGGATTTTCTACAATGGTGATGACAGTTGAATCACCAGCATATTGCACACGTGTAGAGTGGGGACAAGAGGTGTAAAGTAGGTTAGTGAAAATATTGAAGAGCAATGGCCCAAGTATGGACTTTTGGGGGACTCCCATTGGGATGCTAAGGGGGGAGAGAGAGCAGAGTGCCGTTTAACAGCTTGTTGGCAATTAGAAAGATAGCTAGAAAACCAGGATAAGGTGGGAGGAGAGAATTTTAAATGAGAGAGTTTGTCTAGGAAGAGGGGATGGGAGACAGTGTCAAAGGCTTTGGACAGGTCGAGGAACATACATGAAACTAGTTTACTGTTGTCATGGGCCAGTGATACAGTACTGATGAAGGATATTAGTGCAGTTGTAGTAGTGTTTAGGACAAAATCCATGTTGTGTGTGTGTGTGTGTGTGTGTGTGTGTGTGTGTGTGTGTGTGTGTGTGTGTGTGTGTGTGTCTGTGTGTGTGTTAGAAGGTTCTCTTGGAGAAGGTACTGCATTATCTGCTTGTGAATGCATTTCTCAAAATTCTTAGAGAGGGGAGACAGTATAGCAATTGGTCTGGCCACCAATCGCTAGTTATTATTTTAAAGAAGCCAGTGCACACATCTCCTGCAAGACTACAATGCAGGATGCTCAAATTTCAAAAGTACAATTTCAAAATGGTCTCTACAAAAGGCAAACATCTTTATCTTGCTGATACTTTATCCAGATTGCCCAGAAATACCACAAAAAGCATGACAAATGGAAGTGCAATTTTTTTTCTTCCACATGACTTGATGAGCTTAGAGATCATACAGCATCAGATCCAGTTCTTCAAAAGCTCAACCACTTTTATCAGTCATGGATGGCCATGAAAGCAATCTTGTTTACCACTAGACATCCAACCATATTTTCTTTTCAGAGATGAGATTTTAATGGAAGATGGTATCATCTTGAAAGCACCAAAGGTCATCATTCCAACATCCTTACAACTTGAGTACATTAAGATTTTGCATTGTGGCTATCCAGGAACTGATTCTACCAAAAGAAGGGTGAGAGGACTAGTATTTTAGCCTTCTATGTCAAAAGATATTGAGAAAGTACTTTCATCTTGTTCTGTTTTTAATAGTACTAAACCGCACTTGCAAAAAGAACCACTTCAGTTAATCCAGGTCCCTGAACTACCTTGGTCAACAGTAGCCACAGACATACTCAAGTGGGATAGTCAACATTACTTGGTGTTAATAGACTGTTATTCAAATTGGTTGAAGATTGACTTACTTCCTAACCTAATGTCCAGTACTGTTATTACTAAGTTGAAGATACAATTTTCTTTCCATGGTTGTCTGCACAGAGTCATTTCTGACAATGGTGCACAGTTTACAAGTCAGCAATTCAAAAGACTTACAGAAGTGTGGGACTTTGTCCATAATGCCAATAACCCTGAGTACCCACAGTTAAATGGCTTGGCTGAATGTGCAGTACAGAATGCAAAACAGCTGTTAAAGAACTCTAATAATGTTTTTCTAAATTTCCTCAATCTCAGAAACATACCCCGTGATAACTTATTTGTTTCACCTGCTCAGAGACTTATGTCAAGACAAACCACAACCACATTACCAATCAGTAAGAATTTGTTGGTTCCTAATGCTAAAAACAACAAAGCAGTAAAAGCACAACTTCTAAAAAAGCATTTGGCCCAGAAGTCTTTTTACGACAAAACCAGCAAACCTCTTAGTCGTTTGCAATAAAGGAGAGATAGTGAGGATGCAAACAGCAAAAGGTTTTGATCGGATTGGTCAAGTGAAAAGTTTGTATGAAGAACTGAGATCCTGAATAGTGGAATCTCAGGGTATGGAATTCACGCAGAATCGGAAGCATCTTCTACCGGTGTCTGAGCCAATGTTGCAGCACCTTGCCTGTGACAGACTCTAATTCTCAGAGCAACTTGGTCAGTTTTCCTGTTCAAGGAAATATCTCAGCATCTGTTCCTGTTCCTGATGTCCCTGACATCCCAGAAACTGAACATTCACTAATGACTGTCCCTTTTGCTAAACCCAGTACTAACTATTAAATTATGAGATCAGGTCATATTTGCAGACATAGTCCCAGATACACAGCACCCAGGACATGATTGTTTTATTTGTGTTTATATCTGTGTAGCATGCATGCCTATTCCATTGTCATTTTTCAGTGCATGACAGAATACTCAAAGAGGGAGTATGTAGATCAGACTGTGTGCTGTACCTTTAAGAAACTTTCCAGTCAGTGGGCACTTGCATATAAGTACAGAGCACGTTCAGGCAGCAGTGCCATTTTGAGCGAGCAGCCAGAGTGTAAGCATGTATGAGTGAAGTAGTCAGTCAGTTTATTAGTTTATTTATGTTTCCAGTCCTCTATTCTGATGTGTTTGTATGCAATAAACTACCTAAACAAACATCCAGGCCTCTTCATCTTCTTAATCTACACAAAAATAGCAACAGTACTGTTCTTAATTCTTCTGTGTGGGCTCTACACTTCTTCTTTCTTACCTGACTGCAGTGTGTTCATCACATATACAAGGTACTTGTGCCTCAAGTAAGGATTCATATTATCTTACTTGAACATAAAAAATTCCAAAAACAGCTCCAAAAACTATCTTTGTTGAACATCTAAGAAAATATTATTTTCAGAGACAAGTCCCCTGTATTGCCCCATGTGGGGGACACCCTCAAACTTATATAAATTGTAGGCCCCCTTCACATTGCCAACATTTCAAAATGCCGACTTTCATATGGCCAAGACCATATGATCGGCATTTGATATGCTGACAATGTGGAACCTTTGATTCCATTCCTGCACTATAGTGCAATCTTGGAGTTGGTATATTTAAATTATGGGGGTGGGTGGTCGGAGCCCCCCACGGAGAGTTCAGGGGGGCTTGCCCCCATGCTAGAAGTGTTTAGGTAAGTGTTTTTCATTTTTTACATTTCTATTTCATATGTTCAATATTTCAAATGTCGATCATATGGTCTCAGCCATATGAAAGTCGGCATTTTGAAATGTTGATCATATGAAATAGACCCATATATATATATATATATATATATATATATATATATATATATATATATATACATATATAAATCTAGGACGTTTTCTCGAGTGAGCAAACAACTGAAACCCAAATGGCTGGGCATACTTACGCAAAAGTACTTTTCACCGAAGAAGCACTTTCGCGTAAGTATGCCTGTTGTCAAGGCCGAAATAAGGTGCGGGTAGAGGAAAATTTCCCTTTTCCCCACAGTAGTGTGGCCTCGGAGGGAGAATATTAAAGTGGGGGGGGGTGCGGGGGGCAAAGCTCCCCTTCTAAAATGTTAATGAAGTGTTTTATTTTTTTTTTTTTGTAACACGCTTTAACGAAAGCGCTTTTTCGATAAAAGCACTTTCATTAAAGTGTGTTCGGTTATTATGGATTCGGACGCTTGCTCACCTGAGCAAACGTCCTAGATCCATATATATATATATATATATATATATATATATATATATATATATATATATATATATATATATATATATATAAAATCTACGTGTGTAACTTGATAGTATTGTGCTCATCACATATTATTAGCAGTGCTGGTCACCTTGGATTGCAGGAAGTTATAGGTTATAGATAACTTTACATCTGTGACATCACTGCAGCATGTTCATGTCATATACCAGGTACTTCTAGGTCACTTTAGGTGGTGACCTGACAACATTGTATTCTTCACGCATTACATGTAGTTGCAGGTCACTATTGCATTTATGACAGCTTTTCAAACACTATTTTCTTATCACTAGCACTTCTTAGAAACCTGTCAACTAATATTTATGTAATACACAGAGTGCTATGATTATACTCAAAAACAGTTGAATAATATCCTGGTTATGTGCTAGTGAACTTAATAACTTTTAAGGATTGTTAAGCAACCCCTACACATTGGTAGTAGTGTTTAGGTAATTTTTTTTTGTTTTTTACGTTTCTATTTCATATGTTCGATATTTCAAATGTCGATCATATGGTCTTGGCCATATGAAAGTCGGCATTTTGAAATGTTGATCATATGAAATGACATATATATATATTTATATATATATATATATATATATATATATATATATATATATGGATCTAGGACATTTGCTCAAGTGAGCAAACGACTGAAACCAAAACAGCTGGGTATACTTACGCGAAAGTGCTTTTCACCGAAGAAGCACTTTCGTGTAAGTATGCCTGTTGCCGAAACCGTACTATGGTGAGGGTAAGGGAAATTTCCCTTTTCTCCACTGTAGTGCAGTCTCAGAGGGAGAATATTAAAGTAGGGGGGTTGTGTAGGGGGTGAATCCCCCCTTCTAAATTTTAAATGAAGTGTTTTTTTTTTTTTTTTGTAACATGCTTTAATGAAAGCGTTTTTTTCGATAAAAGCATTTTCATTAAAGTGTGTTCGGTTATTATGGATTCGGATGTTTGCTCATTCGAGAAAAAGTCCTAGATCCATATATATATATATATATAATCTATGTGTGTAACTTGATAGTATTGTGCTCATCGCATATTATTAGCTGTGCTGGTCACCTTGGATTGCAGGAAGTTATAGGTTATAGGTAACTTTACATCTGTGACATCACTGCAGCATGTTCATGTCATATACCAGGTACTTCTAGGTCACTTTAGGTGGTGACCTGACAACATTGTATTCTTCACGCATTACAAGTAGTTGCAGGTCACTATTGCATTTATGACAGCTTTTCAAACACTATTTTCTTATCAATAGCATTTCTTAGAAACCTGTTAACTAATATTTATGTAATACACAGAGTGCTGTGATTATACTCAAAAACAGTTAAATAATATCCTGGTTATGTGCTAGTGAACTTAATAACGCTTAAGGATTAAGGACCCCTACACATCGGTAAGGTTGTATCTGCACTAAATGCAAACAGCGCTATCCAGAAAACAGCAGCAGCAGTTAGAGTCAACTTCATTTCAACTCCCATTTCTACTTGCTGTCTTTTAAGGGAACTTTGAATTAAACAGCTTCCCTTACACAGGAGATATGTACGGACTACAACCACTTCCCCACTGCTTTACTGGCTTTCAAAGCTGCACAGCACATTGTGTTTTAATTTTAATCTTAAATTTTACTACTTTGTAGTGCATGATGAAGACAAATCTTCATGGACTGCAAAGAATTATGATCAGATTACCAATTGTAATGAAAAATAATGTGGTCTCGACATGGATGGCAAAACTCACTTTTTGAGCTTTGCTCTTGAGGTGAATTTCTTGGCATCCATGTCTTGAACACATAATATGTTTGTTTTGATCAGTGACCCAATCATAATCTTCTGTATTGCTGCCTGGTAAGAATTGTTTCATACATTAAATAAATATGAACCAAATATCGAACTTTGTATCATTCATAAATGCAAGCATGACAGAAAGTGCAATAACTTCAGATTAACATTCTATTATTTTCTTTATTCATTTTTTGTTTAGAATTTAAACATCTGCGACTTGCTGGTGGTGATCATCGCTGTGAGGGAAGGCTAGAGGTATTTCACAATGGGACTTGGGGGACTGTTTGCTCCAGCGGTTTGTCACAGAATTCTCCTATAATAAACATAGTTTGCAAGCAGTTAACATGTGGAGAAAGTGGCTAATTGCATACTACATTTATTCTTCTGAAAAGTCTGTATAATAAGTCAGTTGACAATGTTAACTGCCTAAGACATCACACCTCTCTTTGGCAATGCAGTTCATCAGCCTGGGTTGCCTTTCCATGTCATCCAGATGAAGAAGTTTACATCACATGTTCAGGTAAAATAATGAGACTGTTTGCCTTATTCAATTCCAGATATTTCAATAACATGTTGTCTTAAAAATGTTTTTTTCCTTCTATCATAGGAAATCAGAAAATAAGTTATGGGTCGCTTATACAATTACCTTGCAGCAACAAGTTGTTGGGGATGGATTGCACAGGTAAGTAAATGACTGACTGCTCCATGTTTAGATATTTGTTTTGACTGTTGTTATTTCACTAATTGTGTTTGCTATAGTTAAAAACAGTCCAAACGGTATTGGTAGCACAAATTAAGGTGCTAAATACCAAATATCATAAAAGTAAAAAAAAAAATGGATTGAAATCTTCAATACTCCATTATTAGACTAAATCACTGTCTCTTATGTATTCTCTTCCACAGTAGAATAAATCAGTGAAAAAGTTACTATTATAACACATTGTCATTTAAAGTTCAGTAAAACAAGTGTATATGATATTAAAATACAAGCATACGCACCACAGGTATTTTGCCAGATTGAGACACTTTTATCAATATTTCAAGTGTGTGTCAATGCTTGCTTGATTGCTTGCATCATACAGTGGTTTTATGCATTTGCACTGTTATTCATAAATGGTTAATTAAAATGGAGCCTTTGAAAAATATTCATTTTACACAGAAACCACTCTTGCCACTTATCTTCTTCATTTAATAATGTGTTATTTGTATCATCACTCCTGTAACTATGATACTCTCTCTGTATCATCATAAACAAAAATATATGCAGGACTTCTACTTCTAGTATAAGCTATTAGGTTAATGGAGTAAGATTGCTTTATTGTAATAGCATTATTTTGTTCTAATGTCTGCTCTCTGCAGTTATTTCCGCATAGAAACATGTCTAAGTAAAGTGGGCTATGTGGTAGAACAATTCACAGATCCATGCATAATATAACTCTTTTCTCTTGTCATGAAGTTACCTCAGTATGCAAGCCAGCAATACTCTCAGAACACCTATAAGTTTTCCTCAAGTCAACATCAATGGTACATTTGCACCTTATCTTGTCATACTCAGGTGCATCTCTTAAAATGGTATTTATCTTTCATATAAACCTGAGAATATCAGCTACTTTGTCTAATGTTTTATTGCCCATGTAAAAAGCATCATTGTTTGGTAAATTTGTCTAATTATGTTTTAACTGAAAATTAAGTGAACATGCTAAAAGCATGCCTATTATTTAGCCTATTGGCTCAATCACATTATGCATCAGCATGACTGAATTGCATGAACTGGTTCGAAAAGAGGTGTTACATACATTTCTTTTCCTTGGTATATCAGAGATGTATCCTAATTAGAGAAGAGGGGATTTGACTAAAAGTTTTGAAAGTAAAACCTAACTGGCATACTCCTTTGACAATACATGATGGAAAGGATTTTAGTAATCCATTTTATCTAAAACAATTTAAGCATTTCAAAGGAAAAATGAGTGATATTCCTTTGTGACTAGTTTGGGTGTATTTTGAACATGAAGTGATGGCTTCTCTTGCTGTCTCCACAAGAGCAACGTAGAAGCTGTGTTGCGCTGGGATATGATTTAATACTTTTGTTGCTGCAACTATTTTTACATCATTTTTACTATAACTGCATTTATTTGCTCTTTAACTAAAATAGTTTATTCAGCCTGGTGTTAATCCCTCCTTGGGAACTGCAGCAATTAGCTTAGATGAAATGGATTATTTATAATAATTTTCAAAGTGTCAGACAACCTCTGCAGAGTTATTTACTGGTTGGGTCTCTTGTTTCTTTTGTTTAGTTTAATTCTTATTTTTAGAATGGCCTAGTTTTTTTTCTGTGACAACTGTAGTTAGACTAACTCTAAAGTGCAATTTAGAGCACTGATCTGGATAAACTTTAAACCTAAGGTGAATAGCTGCTCTGAGTATCTTGACTATATTTCTCTTCATTTTATTCTAATATTTTTGTTGCTGAAACTATTTTTGAAACATTTTTACTATAACTGCATTATTTAGTTCAATAACTAAAATAGTTTGCTTAGTCAGACAATGTTGGTTCCTTTTGAAACTGTAGTAATTTGTCTTATATTAGATATCAATTTGTTACCATTTTCTAAGGGTCTGACTATCCCTTGTTTGTTGCAGAACTGTTTTCTGTTTCTCTCTCTGTCTCTATTTCCATTTAATTCTTTTTATAATATGCCTCCATGTTCCTTTGTTTACTTTGGGTCAGGCTTATTGTGAAGTTTTACCCCATAGCTCAGTTTTGTATATATTGTCAAATTTTAGTCACAATTTTTCTGAGTATTTATACACTAGGGAAATAAAAAGAATATCACACTTTTTTATAGCACTTGTGTTGCTGAAACTGTTTTTGAAGCATGTTTACTGTAACTGCATTATTTAATCTTTAACTGGACCAGTTTTTTAGCCAGTGTTGTTGCCTGCTTGGAAACTATTGAAAACTGTAGTAGTTAGCCCTCTGAAAGATAGTTATTTGCTACCATTTTCAGAGTGCCTGACAATCACTTTTGGCTTCTTGCAGACCTGTTTTCTTGTTGGTTCTCTTGATTCTTTTATTTTATTTGACTGCTATTCATAGCATTGCCTAGTATTACCTTAGTGTTCTTTGTAGCTAGACTAATTCTGAAGTTGCACCTCAGAGCACTGGTTAGAATACATTTAAAATCTAAACTGACGATTTTTCTGAGTATCGCTAAACAAAAAAGGAAAAACTGTTTTTTACTTATTTTACTTAGCTTTAATATTTCTCTTTCTGGAACTGTTTTTGAAGCATTTTTACTATAAGTGTACTAATTAAAACAGACCTAGGACAGACCAAAAACAAAAAAAACATCAGCAGTACATTAAACCAGAGCTCTCAGTCTTCCATCTCCCAAATTAAGAACACTAGGCCTCATAATGTGGAAAAAATGGGCAAAATGTGGACCCATACTAATGGCTTACTAAGGACTTCAATTAGGAAGGGCATAGGATGGTTAAAACATGCTGGTTTTACTTATAAAAAAGATATGCTAATGAATTAATATGATTCATTTCTATTTACTATGGATATGAGTTAAAACATTCATAACACTGAATGTGTGACAGACCCTTTTAATGTGGAACTTTGAGGAACATGAACTCATAATGAGGTACACTTGAGTGGTATGCACTAAACCCATTCCCCTTTATTGAAAATGAACAACTAAGCACTTTTGTCAGATAAGACTTCTTCAGAGTTTTGTCAAGCTGAATGTAAATAGTTATTAAATGTTATGACTGTATTAAATTAGTGTCATTTCATCAAAATAAAAATAATTTGAGTAAAAAAAAGACTTCTTCAATCACACTATGGAAAAGTCATTCACTAAATTAAAAGACAATGAACCAATCCAGAGTATAATTCAATTCACCTGACCAATCATGAATAAAACAATTTTAAATGGCAAAATATAACACAAAACAGAAACATAAGTGATTTTTTGAAGGCTGTGAAATTGATGTAAAAATATATATAAATAAATAGTTAAAAACATATATAGATATATACATAAATACATATATAACACTTATACATGATTATACAGGTGGTCAAACCATGCCTAATGACAGGCTTATAAAAGAGACAATAAATAAATGTCCATAGGAAAAAGAAACATTGTTAAATACCCTTGAAAATAAAAATAAATTGTGAAAGTATAAGTGTGTATGTATTATGTAAATACATCTAATGTTTGTCTAATAAAACATACATAAAAATGTATATACACATATATGTGGATATGTATATAAATGTGTAAAAATTTAAATTTATAAACATATAGAAGCAGTGTACATTTAATGTAGTATAAGTAAATGATGCTGTTCAAAATGTATATATGAAATGAAGTAGACTTAAACACAAACTTATGCATAAATCTAATAGATGTTGGCCATGACTGTAACAGTAAAAGCAAACCAAATCAAACCCTGTTGTATTTTATTTTCAAGAGACTAGAAATAGATATAGTCTCATTGATGCTAGGATCACAAGAGGTATTAAGCCTAATCTGCCAACACAATTATTTGTATTCTAATAATAAGTCAGGACCACCTGAAAAAGGGGTCACAATGACCCAGTCAATAATAAAAAATGTAAACTTGTTAAAATCTGGGCATAAAATGGAATGGCTAAATAATGTATTGGTGTTTTTTCACTTTTTAATATCATAGATATTCTCTCTTACCCTGCCTCTCAGTCTTCCAGTAGTTTTGCAAATATAGAATGCCTTGCAAGAACTACACAAAGCCAAATAAAGTACATGTGTAGAGCTGCAGTTGAATTTACCTGGACAAGGAATGGTTTGAGTGTACTCATGAATGACAACATAAAGCCCCTCATGAATAAAACAGTACCATCTACATGAACCACATTTGAACATGTGGCTGCAGCTCCAAACAACTTTCCTAGGTCCACGTTCCAAAATATCCTTAATATTCTGTCTTCTAGAAAAGGTAATAATAAGTGCCCCACCAAGCAGTTTCTTCAAATCTTCATTAAAAACAATGTCCCAGAAAGTCCTTACCACATTGACAAAAATGGTGTGTAGTGTCACTAAAAGGAATGACTGATTCCTAATATCACAAGCATTACCATTACTGGGAAGTTGGATGTCACTACTGATGTTCTGCCTGGTACTAAAAGAACCGACTGCAGATGAATGGCAAAGGATGGGGCAAATCGATTCTTTCTATGACCTACCACTTTCGTCCTAATACTATTGAGAAATTCAGTAGGGTAACTCCTCTCAAGAAGCAAACAAATTAAGCCGTGAAGCTTAAATTCAAAATCAGAGTCACTCAAGACTAGGCGTTAAAGAGTAACAATCTGTCCTTTGACAACCACCCTCTTTTGAAAGAGAGGATGACAGCTGTCAAAGTGCAAATACATATTGGTAAAGGTCTCTTTCTGACATACTGCTGAAACATAACAATTCTAGACAGGATTTTTACCCCAATGTTACATCTAAGTAATTATTATCCATATTAGTAGTAAAGGTACATTTCAGAAAGGTGGTGGAGATCTGCTATGTTTCAAAAAACTGTTGCCATCAAACTCTCAAAATAAGCACTCAACCTTCATTCTATAGCCCAGCACTTGCTCAAATTTCTCAGTAAGCACTAACAAACTTTAGCACTATACCCCCTTACACTATCCAAAAGTACAAGGCTCCCTATTTGTCCATTCTGGACAATCAACAAATCAGTTCTTTAAACCATCCAGGCATGTCCAAAGCACAGTTGCAGGTATACTCTCCAGTCCAGCTGGTGAATCTAGGAATCTTGAGGCAATGTTACAATTGCCTTATGTACACAGACAACCCTCTCCTCCTTCCAACAAACTCAAATATATGTGAGAGATGCAACTATATAGCCAAACTGGAGGCCGAGCTCTCTCAACCCAAGACTGGCACAGTCAGTCAGGAGGAGAAGGAAACCACTCACACCGCACAACCAGTCTCACATAGACCAATCGCACCAAACAAGACACATAATCTCACAAAAACATACTTGGAGGCTTTAAATAAAAATCTGCCAAAGCAACAGAGACCTCCAAAGCAGACATCCAAGCAACCGCTAACCCACAGCAACTTTCACGTATATCACATACTTCACAAAATCAGTGTGCCACACAGTTGCAGCCCCTAAGGCTAAATAACACACCTAATACACTAGTAATTGGAGACTCTATTGTCAGGCACACTGACGTCCCACTCACTAGACTGAACAAGGAGAAGGTCACTGTAAGCTGCCTGTCAGGTGCCAGGATCCACCATATAACACAAGCACTCAGGTCACTCCACAGCAGGTACAAATATGACTCTGTCATTGTCCATGTTGGTGTGAATGACCTGAGACATACCTCCCTGGACTACATGAAAAGAGACATAGAAGAGCTCTCTGATCATGTAGCCCAGGCCGGTATGACCCTGATCCTGAGTAGCATCTTGCCCTCACCAAGAATGATGCCACAGTATAAAGACAAAATGATCAATTTTAACAATTGGCTAAGCTATTGGTGTTATTCAAAGGGGATCCAGTGTCTGTCAGCCTGGCATAACATGCTCGACAAGCCACGTTGCTTCACCAGGGACGGCTTGCACCTGTCACCCTTAGGCTTTCAAATACTGGCTAAGGATCTTGCCAACCCCATAGTGCCATTTTTAGGCACGGTTCAAAAGACAAACCCACCTCCATAGACAATACCAGAAGCAAAAAACTAAGGGTAATGCTACTCAACACCAGAAGTCTAAACCTCAAGATGCACGCACTCGAGGCTCTCCTCAGTATGGAGAAAATTGATATCTGTGCAGTAACAGAAACCTGGTTCAAGGCCCCAGAGAGCACCCCAGCACTATCATGATTCAACTCACACCATTCTTTTCAGCCCCAGAACTCAGACCGAAATACTAAAGGCGGGGGAGTATCCATTTTCATCAAGGATAAACACACCTCCAGGTTACTGGCACTGCCCGAGGCAGCAGAAGCCATCTCACCAAACACCATGATATCGGGGGATTTCAACTACCCAAACATTGATTGGGAAAATTACTCAAGTCCCAACTATTTCGCCCAATGGTTCCTGGAGTTTATAAACTCAAATGCCATGGAATAACTGGTCACCACTCCCACAAGAGGGGACAACATATTGAACTTGGTCATCACCAACATGGGGGCTCAATGTTCCATACCTGAGGTAAACCCCTCATTGGTAAGATCAGACCATAAACTAATCACAATGGACATCCACATCCCGACCCCACCCCCAGCCAAGGAAGCCACTGTGAAAAACTTCTCAAAAGCAAACTTCACACTTCTCAAGACCAAGGTGGAAAGTTTCAAAGCCCCCGGGCAAATGGAAAATGCTACCCAAACCGCAGAATCCTTTACAAATGCACTCTATGAGCACTTACAGGAATGCATGGATCGTGCCATCCCAAGTAAAACCAAGACTCACTCCTCCAAAAACAGGAGACCAGTCTGGTGGACCCTGGCCATAAATAAGCTATACAGCAGAAGGAGGAAACTATCACATGATAAGGCAAAATCCCAAAAAGGGAAGGCATCCCTGATCAGTACTAGCAAGAAACGTTGATCCCTCATAAAATCATCAAAGGCTAGCTATGAAAGAAAAATCGCCAAAGACTCTAAAGATAATCACAAGACCTTCTTTAACTATGTCAAGAATCTGGGTGGCAACTCTCAGATCTGCTCTGAGCTGGTGCAAAATGGCACAAAATACACTGAACCCACTGACATTGCCAACATCCTGGTGGACAGGTTCATTGCAAACTTTACCCCCCCCCCAAAAAAAATGGCCAGTGTCTATCCCAGAAGAATGCAGTCCCCCAGACATCACAGACACACAGGTGAAAGCAGCCCTCTCCAAAGTAAAAAAACACAGCATCAATGGGACCGGATGGTATCCTGGGCTGCGTCGTACATGAGCTCCAAAATGAACTAAACCCTCACATAAATTCACTGTTCCAACTCAACCTTACCACGGGTTATGTACCCAAAGAATGTCATACAGCAACAGTGATACCGCTCCACAAAGGTGGCACCACAACGAATCCCGGGAACTATCGCCCTATAAGCCTGACTAGCCTGGTCTACAAGGCTATGGAGCACATCATGGATCTCATAAACAAAGACATTGGGAATCTCCAAACACTGGACCCTACCCAATTCAGCTTTGTTAAAGGCAGAGTTTGCCTCTTAAACCTAGTTGACTTCTTCGAAATAGTAACCAAAGCCATAGATGAGGGAAAGGTAGTCCACACAGCCTACCTGGACCTCGCAAAGGCCTTCGACACAATACCCCACTCTGGCATCATAAATAAGCTTACCAGCTTAAATATTAACCCATATGTGACAAGATGGTTTGCAAACTGGCTCAGAGATAGAACTCACATGGTCAGAGTCACGGGTGTCATGTCCGACTCTAAACCAGTTACAAGTGGCGTCCCACAGGTCTCAGTCCTGGGACCCCTCTTATTCGGTATATACTTCTCTGAGATACAGGCAAACACGGGAGGACTGTGGCTTACCAAGTTCGCAGATGATTGCAAACTGGGAGCCATAATCAACTCACCGGCTGACACAAGCATCCTCCAGAAGGGCCTTACGGAAATGGATACCTGGTGTCAGAACCATGGCCTCAAGCTAAATGCCAAAACGTGCATAGTCATTCCCTTTGGGAAAAACAAAGTGCCCACAAACTACCACATAGGAGGTAACCCACTAAGTACAGAAGAAGTAATTAGGAATCTGTGGACCCAAGTAGATAGTAACCTCTCCTTTGACAATCACATTGCCAAAATGGTTAGAAAAACCTACTATATAGCTCACCTAATCACAAAAGGGTTCACATCTAGACCAAGAGAGGTCATTGTGCCCCTCTACTCATCGCTCATCAGGCCCATAATTGAGTACAATGCCCCATTTGGGATGTACCTTACCCGACACCTGCAACAGCTGGAGAGACCTCAAATACCTCACCAAGAGGATCGTGGGCCTCAAACAGATGCCCTATGCAGCTCAACTAAAGAAACTCCAGCTCTACTCAGTTGCTTACCGCCTACTCAGAGGTGATCTCTGCCTGACGTACAAGGCCATGTCTAACCTGGAATTGTTGGACATGCTCCTCCTCAAGAAAACCAAATCCATTGGAGCTACACACTCCAGGGATTTAAACCTTAGCACAACATTAAATAGGACATGCTGGAGGGATAGATTCATATCCCAGAGGCTTCCCTCGCTCTGGAATAGAATCCCAATTCATGTTAGGCAGAGCGCCTCGCTGACCCTCTTCAAGAGAAGTTTTGACGAGTGGATGGGAAATCGTAAATTTACTCCTGGGATCACATCTATGGCCCTGCTGGACAGAGGCTCAGGAATCTAGTCTAAAAGGGAGGTGAAGCCAACACATTCTGGCTAGGCTTATAAATGCCCTAGGGCAGATAGCCTAGTACCTACCGATGAACATATGAACCTATTTAATACTTCCTTTCCACAAAATTAAGACATTGTCTAGGTATCTAAAATAGGCATGTGTTAAAGCAAGAAACCCAAGTGTGAACACAAAAACTTTTTCCCACATGACAAGAACAATATTAACATAAATGGGGGTGCATGCTGCACCCATGACCACTCCCAAAATTTGGTGGTAAAATTCCCCTTCAAAAGCTAAATAATTATTTTGTAGGGCCAGATCCGAAAGGGTAGAGAACAAATGCACATTTTGAGCCTGCAAAGTAGAATGGTCTGTTAAAAAACAGGAAAACCATTCCAACCCTATTCCATGGGGTATCACTGTGAATAAATGGGCAATGTCAACTGTGATAAACAAAACACTATCAAGGTAATCAATAGGTAACATTTCTAAGAAATGCCAGTAGTAGTCCCTTAAAATATGTTTTCATGTAATAACAGGGACTTACATTTATAATCAGAAAATGTTGCCATTGTCTCAATCTTTGAGCCTTTTGCTGACACTATAGGCCTTAAAGCTGGATCATGAGGGTCCTTGTGTATCTTGGGAATACCAAAAATAGTTGGCAGTTTAGGTTTTTCAACAGATAGGTACTCCCACCTTCATGATCCTCTTGACTTTGTGTAACCATGTCCAATAACTGAAAATCCAACCTGGCATAAGCAACATTAATGTGGTTAATAGACACCCTCTGATAGGTATTGACATTGGATAAAAGATGAAACATTTTGAAGAATATAATGAAAAAAACAGCAGTTATCCAGCAACACTTAAACATAAAATAAAAAATATGCTATAAACGGCAGTAGGCAGTACTAAGATAAAACTTTAATATTCAAGAATAAAACAGTGGTAAGCACTTTTGTAGTAACACTGCTTCATCAGACAATACAAGTAAAATCAAAATCTTTATTTATGTGCATAAATCAGTTAACTACCAACCAATAAAACAAATTATAAAGATCACATGACTACTTTCAAAGATTCACAAAATATGGTCTCCTTGCCTTTAACTTAGGTTTTAAGGGGACCTTGTCATTTAATCCCCCTTCCTTGTCAGCTTGTAAATGAAGAATCCAGAATAACTCCCTTGCTTCAATGGCATTACATATTATTCCCCATCCTACCATTATCATATTCAAAATCCAAAAGAGAAGGCCCAGCTTTGTGCTGAACTACTACTAGATGGTGCCACTCATACTGAACCTAAGGAAATTGCCAAACTGCTAGCTGACAGGTTTGGCACAAGCTTCATTCCCTAGTCCCCAACAGTCATACCAGAAGGCATAGCTGACACCAGTCCTCTACATAGTATCTCTGAAGAGCAGGTCATAACCACACTCTCCAAGGCCAAAAACATGGCCTCTATGGGGGCAGATACCATCCCAGGTTGCTTATTAAACTGTCTGAAACAGGATCTAGTGGAACCACTTGACACTCACTTTAACCACAGCGTAAGCACTGGCTTTGTCCCAGCAGAGCGGAAAACAGCAACAGTATTCTCCTTGCACAGAGGGGGTTCATAAACCAACCATAGGACCTATAGACCCATAAGCCTAACCAGACTTATCTGCAAGGCTATGGAAAGAATTATCATGAACCTTATTAACAAGGACATGAGCAACCTTCAAACTCCTGACCCAGCTGGCTTTGTTAGGGGTATATCTTGCTTATTAAACCTGGTGGACTTCTTTGAGAATGCCACCAACACCTTGGATGAAGGAAAAACAGTGCATACCATCTATCTTGACTAAGCCAAGGCTTACAACACAATCCTCCAGTCAGGTATCACTGAGTAACTTACCCAGCTGGGGATTAACACATACACCACTAGATGGGTAGCCAACTGGCTCACTGACAGAACATATACAGTCAAAGTTAGGGATTCCACCTCTATCAGTAGAACAGTTACAAGTGGTGTACCACAAGGATCTGTGCTGGATCCTCTACTGTTTTGAATCTATTTCTTGGAAGTCCAGGTGAAAGTAGATGGCCTGTGGCTTACCAGGTTTGCTGATGATTGCAAACTGTTCCCCCAATGATGTTAACATGCTAACAAAAGGGCTTACACTGAAAAATGATTGGTGCCAAAGTCACAGATTTAAACTAAATACAAAACATGCATTATTATCCCCTTTTGTAACAGGGATGTAACCTTCATATTAAATTTAGACAGTATCCCCTAAGCTCAAACCCAGTGGTGCAAGATTTGGGAACACAGACTGATAGCAACCTAAACTTTGATTGCCATGTGTCCACAGTGCTAAGGAAAGCCTTCCACATTGTGCATCTCATAACTAAGGGCATTGCATCCAGAACTAAGGATGTTATAACTCCTCTGAAAAATGATTAGTGCCAGAACCCCAGATTTAAACTAAATACAAAAAAAAACATTATTATCCCCTTTGGCAAAAGGAAGTAACCTTCAAATTACAATTTAGATAATACCCCCTTAGCTCAAACCCAGTGGTGCAAGATTTGGGAACACAGACTGATAGCAACCTAAACTTTGATCACTATCTGTCCACAGTGGTAAGGAAAGCCTTCTATATTCTGCATCTCATAACTAAGGGCATTGCATCCAGACTAAGGATGTTATAACTCCTCTGTTCTCGACCCTCATCAGACCATTAATACAGTACAACTTTCCTCTCTGTACTTACCTCACCAGACACATGTAGCAGCTGGAGATACCACAGAGGTTTCTCACCAAGAAAAGTGCTGGGTCTTCAAAAATACAATAAAAAATGTGTCATTACCCTCGCCTGCAGAATATACTTAGCTGTTTGTTCCAGCTGCACAGACAGATACATATTTTTCTTCTTTAACTGTAGCTGATTCTGCAAGCCTGAAACCAATCAAAAGACTGAAGTTCCCTTTTTGGTATATTAAAAACGTATTTGTTGACTGTTTGAATTGTTAATGTTGCTTGAATGTCTTACTTGGTGTTTCAAACACTAAAGTAATTGTTTTATGCAACTAAAAAGAAACGTATTAAATATTTCTCTGAATGACATTAATGCTATTTTTGTGGATGTAACATTAGATTATTACATGTACACTATAAATGTTTCAGCATTAAAAAAATATATATGAGCAGAGACAGTAATGTTCTGTTGAATCTTCAATTGTCCTGACAAAATGTTTGCTTGTTTGTTTTTTGGTAAATTGCATATGAATGTAATCAATCAATAGCCACCGTGACCATGCATTTACAGAATGTTCCTGCATTTTGCCTGCTTTTTTTCCTGTCCCTGATAGAATGTTTTTGAAGTAAAGCAACCGAGGTGTGCATTCAGTCAGTATTGAGAGAGATTTGAGTTTATGTCTTCCTATTTTTCTGAAAATTCATACAAATGCAATTTTTGTTGTTCTAACATTCATCTCCTTCCAAATTTTCATTTACATTTTTTTATTTCTCCTTCATTGAATGTCATGACAGTTCAGAAGATTACTGTTATTTAAAAGTTCCTCTCCAATATCCACAGATAAGAACACTACAACAGCAGAAATCACTGTTTCTTTCTGAAATGCTTTGCTTTTATAATACAGTTTGTCATATAAAATATGTAATATAATCTAGAGATTAGATGATTCATATAAATAAACAAAAAGTGAAATAAAGCTATTTACAATATACACAAAAGCCTGAGATCAAGATTAGAAATTTAACCAAGACAAAATTTAAGATCCTAAAAATAAAAAAATAAAACTATTATATTTAACTCAGTGAAAAAAAGTAAACTTTAACAGACATAACCTTCAACCATGGATTATTCCTTAACTTCTTGGGATAGATTTGTCTCTCTATTACTGCAATTTATTTAGCTGCTGTGTCTTTTAGAAGAATAAGAAAGTCATCAAACTTCAATTCAGTAGAATTCTTCCAGTTTCTTGTGATGATTTTTCCAAGTAAAATATGAGTTTTATTTTAAATTTGTTTAGTCCAGTATATTAAAAAGAACCATTTATTTCTTTAAAATGAAAGTATCATTCTTAAGAGCTTTAAAAATTATTGTAGTTTTGACCAATAGTTTTGTACCTTGTTAAAATCATAGAACATATGTGACCAATTAGCCTTTATATGAATTTTATATCTTCAACATTGAATATTAGTTTTTTTTTTTAAATTTTAGAAGTTCTTTCAGGACTTAAAAAAGCTCAAAACAATTTTTTAATAAGTATACTCCAGTAAAGAGTCCAAAAAGAGTTTTTAGTAGAAGACAGAAGTTGTGTTTTGCTTTGTTCAGGAAAAAAAAACTACATATTGTTCCTTGGAGAAAAAAAATCTATAATTTCTTATTTAAATTTGAACCATCTTCCACTAATATTAAATGCAATTTGGGAATTAAGTTTTCATATTTTCTAATATACTATTTCAAATAAAATTTGTATCCATGCTGGAATCACTATTATCACTTGTAGTAGTTAAAAAAAGCAAGTCTAGACTGAATTGAAGTTAAAATTATTTGTAGAAAGATTGCATCTTTCTTAATAAAGTTGCAATCTTAATAACTGGTATCCATTGACAACTGTATTTCCTTCAATTCACTGAAAACCATAGAAGAATGTTGGTATTTTCCAAGAAATAAGTGTCTGCATTGGTATATTATTTGTATATTTTTAGTAAAGCAAAGTGGATAAGAGAATCAAACCAAAATTATATTTCAGATTAGACAATATCATTTTTTTAAATATTTTTAATATTGAGTTAATGTAATTAAAATTAATTTGGAAAAATGTGTGTGATTGAATATACTTGAAATATGGAGCCAAAAAGGAATATCTTCATTAGAATTTATTAATTCAAGTGAATTTGATTGTTTTAGTTTTGAATAGGTGTGAATGTAATATTTGCCAGTTAGTTCTATAATTATTTTCTAAAAAAAAATTAGAATCAGCTTTATGACTGCTGCTTTAGAGTAAGTTTCTATTTCAGGAAAATGTATTCCTCTTTGATACCAGGGTCTAAAGTGATGATTTATACTCAATACAGTTTTTTTAGGATAGCAAATAAAATGTAGTAATATTGTATTTATTGTCTTTATTTGCTTTTTATTGGGTAGTAAAATAAGGAATTGATTTATGTATAATAATTTAGGAAACAATGTAATTTTAATAATTTGTAATCTATCTTCAAAAAAAATATTCCAATAGCTAATTAAATTATTTAAGGAGATTATAATTTTTTTCATAATTATAGTCTCCTCTGTATTATTGAAAACATGAATTCCTAGATATAATAAATTGGTAGATTAGTTGCATATTAATTGGTTAACTGTGTTGTATTGTTTTTATGTATAATAAGGGATTTTGATGTAATATTATTAACATACAAGTTAGTAATTTTTTGAAAATTAGTATATAAAAGTCTGAAGAAACGTTTTTCAAAACTTGAAAGCGCTTACTACTTTTTATTATTTCGCAATAAAGTGTTGCCGGATTTAGTCGTGGAGAGCCTCTTTTGTTTTATTTCCGACATTTTTTGAAAATTACTTATTATTTCTTCAAGTTCTAATAGTATTTCACGAGATTATTTATTGTTAAAACATATAATTTCCAAATAACATAATTTTTGAATTATATTCCAGACTAATCTCTATACCTTGAATATTGCTGTTTGAATTGATAAGAATTACTAGTAACTCAATAGCTAAACTAAGTGCTAAAGGGGAAAGATGGCAATCTTGTTTCTTTTTTGTTATATTGATAGACTTTGAGGTGTATAGACCTAATTTCACATATGCTTTATTATTATTATTATAGGTAGCTAGTAACATTTTAATGATATGTGGAGGAAAATCAAACAGGTATAATGCTTATGAGTGCTAGATCTCTAAAAAATATTATGTAATTTTTATTACAACCTTCTGAGAAAATAATTTATATAATTCTGACATAAATGCATTATTTGCAGGAGATTTGTTAGTTTTAATAGTTGTTATTTGTTAAGTAATTTATTGTAAGGAAATTGGCTTTAACAATAACTTGTTATGTGAAGGAGATTTTTTTTACTAAAGATTTGTCAAACTTAGATAATAATTATTTTGCAATGTTCGATAGTGTTTGATTTAAGGATGAGTAATGGTTTCTGAATATGGCCAAAATGGGTATAACATATGAAAATAATTTGTTAAAGGATTTTTTATTTCTTTAATAATATTATTGTTTGTTTGAAATTTGATTAATTTGGTTTAACATTTTAAGTGTCTAGGAAATCTTGAATAAGTTATCTTAAAATTTTCTAGTTCCATTTCAGTTTCACAAGATAACAATTCATTATATTTCTTAAGTTTTTTTTATTTCTCTCTTGTTACAACCCATTGTATTTTCACATTTTCATCTTTAATTGAATGTCAAAACATTTCTTTGTTCCATTCATTTAATTTATGTTTATTCCAATAAATTGTTCTACTGTATATATTTGTGTGTCTGTGTGTATACACACACACACACACACACACACACACACACACATATATATGTGTGTGTGTGTGTGTGTGTGTGTGTGTGTGTGTGTGTGTGTGTGTGTGTGTGTGTATACATTATAAAACACAGAACCCTTTTTTGGACTTGGAGGAAAGTAAACCACAGCCAGAACTTAAAAGTTGAAAACTTTAATCATCACTTTCATAACATACAAAGCTTTAAATGAGTCCCATATTATCAGAATATTAGAATCACGAGTATCATTGGATATTAGGACATTTTATATCTCTTCTAATAACCATATTTATATTCTTTCATTTTATTAATATATGCTGGAATTCTTTTGATAAAATTACATTTTTAAATAAATTTCTATTCTTACAGTTAAAGCATTGTGGTCTGAGAAAGAACACATAATTATATTAAAATGTATTATTTTTGATATAATACTATGAGAAGTAAGTATTTTGTCAATTCTTGTTTGAGTTCCATTTTTGGAAGAATAATTAGAGTAATCTAAGGAGTTTTTATCTTTAAAGTAAAAAGTGTCTTTTAAATTAAAAGATTATTTCCATTTGTTAAAAGATATAGCAATGGGTAGTAATTTAAATTTACTGTTTGAGTTTGTTTCAGAAATATCTAATAGACAGTTAAATTGACTCCTAAGAGTAAATTTCCCTTACAATTATTTATTATATAATCAAGATTTGTTTTGCTATTTTAACTCCCAAACCAGGGAATCCGTATAGTTCACCAAAAGCCCACATCTTATCACAGTATTTTAGAAAAATCATAGTGAATAAACCATCATTTTCTTCATATTTGGATATAACTTGAGGTAATTGATTTTTTTTCCACAGAATAGCTACTCCTCTTTTTTAGATGTATAGGGGGAATGTGCTAAAGTTATGTATTTAATACAATTCTAAAACTGATTATCTGTTTCTGTACAAAAATGTCTCTATTGGATAAATACAACATTTGGTTTGTTAAGTTCTAAATGTTTTAGAAGGCTTGTCCTTTTTTGGAATTATTTAAACCATTAATATTTAATGATAAAAGATATAGCTCCATGAAAAAAGTAGTAGTAATAATAAGAATAAGAAACTACTTAAAGTCTTGAATTTTAACATATATATGAAAAAAAATATCTCAGGCTGAAAAAAAAAATAATGGGAACAAATAAAGAATTTTCATTCCAAAAAAACCTACACATGCAATAACAGAGATTCCCAGTCCCCACTCGAGAAAACCAAGACTGAAGACTAATTCTCATCCCACACCCAAAAAAGAAAAGACATATTCTTTAACATCTTAATAAAACCCTGCAGTAACAAAATAATATGTCAGCAGTCAATATGAACATATAGTTTATATGTATTAAAATGTGTATATACATATAATACATTAGATAAAAGGATAGTAACCAATAAAGTACAGGTAAGTTACCAATCCTATCTTCATTTTACTACAAGTATCTAAAAATGAAAGGTATGTTCAAAATGTTCATTTTAATATGTTATTTTTTGTCAAAAGAAAATATAGATATTATTTTAAAAATCTCCATACCCCCCTCCCTCGGATCTTCATATGAAAAAAAAACTTCACAAAATTGCAAAGAAGTAATACAGCAATACAATGAATACTGTATAATTAATTAAGTATAAATATTGTAAGCAGTTCTCATAATTATTAGCTACTATCTTTCAGCAGAAATCTTATTAAGGAAAGTGCCAAAAAGCATCTTCTCAAAATAGATATTACTTTAAGCACAACTACACTAACAATTGTACTATAACTAGACAATGCAAAGAAATAATGGTAAGATAAGTATTATTCATATCTAAAATTCATAAAAATCAATGCAATCCTCCTTTTAGACATACTGTGTCTAATAAAAAGATAAAAACCAAGAAAATAGCCATATTTTTAGACATGATTCTTAACCCAGTTGTTCAGCACTCACCATATTATTTACGTGATTCTTGGGATTTTCTTAATACACTCTTTTTGCACCCACCTATTCAAAGAGATAACCTTCTAGTTACACTAGATATTGAAACTTTATACACGAATATCCCCCGTACAGAACACATTTTACATCTTAAAATGTATTTATCATAACATACTTCTTTTTCTAAAGGCAGGATTAATAATATTTGTATCATTACCTCCTTAATACTTGAGAATAATTTCTTTCATTTTAATAACATTAATTTCAAACAGATAAAAGGAGTAGCCATGGGCTCCAAAGTAGCACCAGCTTTTGCAAACCTGGTCTTGGCAGCATGTGAAACAAACACATTAATACACCTCCCAGATTTTAAACTCACTAGATTATATAAAAAATACATAGATGATGTCTTTTTGTTTGTTAGGGGGATGAACATCAACTACATGATTTTATAAATGACATTTCTTCCAGTATTCCCTTTTTAAACTTCAATCTGTCAGCTTGTAGGAAACATATTCATTTTGGACACTGTCATTTCTTTGAACACTATTAATTTAACTTGGTCATCTAATATTTATAGAAAAAACATTTAGAAATAACTATTTACATTTTACCAGTATACATCCCATGTTTATGAAATGCAACATTGTAAAGGTCAGTTTATCAGACTCCCCCGTATTACTAGCGAGGATGACATATTTATCACTGAATGCGAGACTATTAAGAAATATTTCTTTGACAGGAATTATCCTATTGAATTGATTGAGACAATTTTTAACACAGTTCAGTCTCTGAGATATGACAGATTTCCCACATTAGCAAATATGGATTTAAAACAAACACTTCATAATGCCCGTCACTATTCAGAGCATGTGAATTCTACTTCTTCCAATGATATTGCAGGAATGCATACTTACCTTCCTTTCTCTACCTATGAATTACCAGTTTCTACACACACCACTTTGGTGCAAAATTATCAGGCTGTTTACCTCCACACTGGTCAAAGCAGTTCTTCACATTTACATACAGACACACCTCCTAACACTATAAACCTACCAGATACACTTTTTCACCAAAATGAACTTGAATCCACAACCGAAAATGTTTCCTTGGATACTAATACAGACTGGATTTCTAGTTTCCCTCTTCCCATTTACAGGGACTCACAAAGGATTAAAGACATTCTGTTAAATAAATGGGGCATACTTACTAATAGCCAAGAAGTTTCAGACAAGATAGGTCTCACGCCTGTTTTTGCTATAAAAAAAAACTAAATCACTCAGACTCATGTTTGAGAATAGAGATTCCCAGTTTGTTCTTTCCACTTCCACAAACACTAATGATCCCAAGGGAATGTTTTCTTGCAATAACTGTGTGGCATGTACATTTATTTCTAAAGGGACTACTTACACATTTAAACATCATTTTACTGTAACATTCAACAGTCATTATAACTGTAAATCCATGTTTGTAGTATATGCTGCTGTGTGTTCTTCTTGCTCTTTTTTTTATGTAGGTAAAACCACCAGGCTGCTTTCTACAAGAATAAAAGAACACTGCAGAGCAATTAGACATAAAGATCCACGTAACGCTCTAGCTAAACATAACATATCCTGCAGGAACTTTATTAATTTAAAATTTCTAGTTTTGGAAAGCACTGACATATTTTTTGGTGATGCTAACACCTTTTTGGAGGTGAAAGAACTACTCTGGCAGTTGAGACTAAATGCCGAAGCACCTCCAGGACTAAATGAAAATCTGAACATTAAATGTGTTTTAAAATGGGACCTTTAATATAACACTACAATAGTTATTCTCCTTCCTTAGGAGATTTACTTTTTCTGTTAAGACACGCTGTTCTTTATTGGATAGTTGGTCACTATGTTTTTTTACTAACTTCTTTTTATTAGACTTTGTTCATTGGAATTCTATAGTTTAATTCTCTGTACATAGGTTTCTATTAGAGATATGGTTACTAGGCATTTTTTATACCACTGGTCACTAAGCATTCTTAGTACATACGTTCTTTTATTGGTTGTATGGTTCCTATGCAATATTGTTTATACTGTACTATTTGTAAACTGATTATTTCATACATTGTACCATCCCTTTTTAGGGTTTTCTCATAGCAATTTGAAGTTCCAGCTCATTCTCTGATGAAGTCCTGACTATGAATAAAGGGATGAAAGTGCTAGATATCGGCTCTGATGTTGGCTTTTATGTCTAATGCCTGATTCTTTTTACTTATTTTTTATTTTATAGTGAAGTTATTTTGCATAAGTGTCATGTCTTCACTTTCAAAAGGAGTTTTATTTATTATTATTCATATGTTTATGAATATATCTATATATATATATATATATATATATATATATATATATATATATATATATACATACATACACATACATACATATACTAATTTTTATTAAACTGAAATGCTAAATTGCATCTGTATGCACTCTTTTAAATTGTCACTGTACACATTTTCAAAACTTATTTTGGTTAATGCGCACTTCATTGACCCGAATTGCACAGTTCAGTGAAAATAGTGATTAAGAGAATTATGACTTTGCTTGTCCGCTATGCAAGGGCCTTAGAAAAGACTATTACAGAGTTTCAGTAAAGCAACAAAACATGAGGTTATTAATCTTGCATCCCAACTAGACCCCTTTTAAAGCCCATGTCTGGAATTCACTGTGTAGGGGAGCAATACATTAGGCTCAATGAAGGGTGGTGTATAGTAATTACTTATGCTATCTTTAGATATAACCAGTTAGTTTCCTTTGCATTATCCTGATCTATTTACAGAAATAAATGCAGTATTCATTGATAGTTGTCATTTAAACATATGGAATATTTTTACTGTCTTGGCTAACAAGAGTTGTTAAATCGAATATTTCATTTTGTAAGAACACTTGAAGAATGCACTAGACAAGCATATTATAACAGTATAAATATGGTCTTAAGATTGCAGTTCAGAAGGCACTTATCTTATTAAACTAAAATGTGTTTACCTGCTCCTACAGTTAAACAACATGTTGGACATTACAGAGTGAAGTTAAGTCATATAACAAGTTATGAAATAATAATTCTGCTCACTGCCCAGTTCTAGACAAAGAATCTTGCTATACAGTATAGAATAATCTTTTATATTTTTTGGCTGATTATCCAATAATCTTTCATTTATTTTGTCTTTGTTTCAAAGCTGGAAGCTCATATTTTATATACCTGAAATAATTTTGTCATTATGTATATTAACTCCAGATAGCAGCATAAGAAAAGCAAACAATTTATGATAATAAATTGGCTATACCATTGATTAGTCTAAAGCAAATGTTACATGGTAATGTAAGCCTGAAGATCAAATTGTGAAATAATTAAACAATAACCCATGGCTAAGTGTGGGTAATGCTGGATTTACCCATGGTTGGTGTGGTTTGGCCACAAGGTTGAAGCCTGAGTGACCAAACAAAGCCATCCATGGGTAAATTCAGCATTGCCCACACCCAGCTATGGGTTATTGCTATTATAATACTTACTTTTCTTAAATAATGTCATTATATAATACATCTGTGCCCTTCCATGTTTTTCTGTATCCTGAGCATACCTCTCAACCTGGAAACATCAAAATTCTGGACAAGGCCAATAAAAAATAGGTACAAATCTGTACGCTGATTAACATAATATTTGCATACATAATTATGTAACCTCGCCCACTCCAATGGGATTGTGGGATACCAACTTTCAAATGCAAACTGAAGAACGGACAACCAGAATATGGCACCAGAGTCCCCCTACAGCCATTCCAATGTTCCATTACCTGGCTATTTCACCCATTTACCATAAACACTAATGTGTGCATACTGCTTTACTAATACAATAATTATTTGGATTTTATTTTTACATTTTACAGCCCAATGCACAAACACCAATAGACATCTGATAAACAAAACAACACTGTCTCACGATGAAAATAGACTTGGCATTAAAACATCTCTGCCCTTGAAACTGATATTCATTGAAACAACATCAAAACCCACACCACATTCAAAGAAAATGCATTTGGCCAGTGGTGGATAAAGATTACCTTTGGGCTGTTTTCAAATCATTGGCCCCTTGCACACTAAACAAGAAACAGACATGTTTTCTTTGATACACCTTCCTGATTTTATTAAATTATATTCCTTGTATAATACAGCACACTTGTTAGACAGAGCACATTTTACATTTATTGTTTGAACATTTTTCCAGTAGGCTGTAGGCAATGAAGCAAAATGCATGAACCAATAATGACAAAACTGCCCAAATCAGAATATTTCCATCATAAAAGTCTACTTCCAGTGTGTCCACACCCACACTATAAATAAAATGACAGTAGTGTAAGCCACAGGCATCTTGGATAGCTTCTCACACTTATTTTCAATTTGTTTTTTTTTTTTTGGGGGGGGGGGTAGAAAAGGCCGAAAACCAGGAACACATTTTAAACATTGCTTGTATAATTTTGGAAAGTTGCTAGAATAAAATGTGTTACCACCATGCATTTCACAACCCCAGGACCCTGTACACTACAGTCAGAGCAACATACCACTATGCCAAATTAGCAGTTTCATGAAAGGTAGGAAGACTGAAACATAAATGGCTATCATTTAATGAATTCAGTTCTCACTTCTCACCATAGCTCTCAACCTCTTTGCACAAAAAACTTGGACAAAGCCAATAATGTGGGGAAAACAAATCCAGTTCTCACTTCTCACCATAGCTATCTCAACTCTTAGTACAACAAAACTGAACAAAGCCAATAATGGGGAATACAGCCCCAAAATAGGGACACATTTAAAATACTGATCTTATAAACTTAGAAAATTGCTAGAATAAAAGGTTTTGTGTTACTATTTATTTTCGAAGAATATGAAGTCTGAAATTCAAATGCCTGTCATTATTTAATGAATTCAATCCTACACTGCAGTGATTTTCCACAAAAATCATGAAAATCACAGATTTTATGAGGAACAGTCTGAGATGAAAAATATGAGGGACAAATTTACAAGTGGTGGTGGCTAGGGCCTTTAGGCTCATTTTACCCTGTACCCAAGGTACAGGGTTTGAGCCTCGGTACCTTTAGCCACCAGGTGTATTGCAAGGGGGGCATTTTCACACAGACACACACACCACGAACACACACACACACACACACACCACAAACAAAATGAAAAAAATATGGAATAGTGGTACCCCATTATTTGGACCCCAAAACTCAGTAAAAAATGAGTAATTCAGGACAGTTGGGAAGTATGATCCTAGGACTTTTTTTGGATGTACAACGCATGCATAAGAGACTTGTGTTCCCGTGCTTATGCAGTACATCTGTGCTGTGCTAAGGTAGCAACGGAGAAGGGAAGATCTCTGTTGCTTTTTTTTTTTTTTTTTAACTGGGAAGAAAAGAAAGAAACCAAGAGATTTTTTACATTTGGGAGAGCCAGGACAGACAAAAAAAAAAGGGTAATCAGGTAAGTTTCTTAATTTTGGAGAATGTATCTAATTATTCTCTTATTTTGTCTGCTTCATCTCCCTCATTCATTACAAGTCTTCCATTTTCTTTTTTTTTTGTTTGCTTTAAAAATAGAAAAGTAAAAAAATCCGGGATATACTAATGAGAATATGTCCAGGTGACTGGACCTTTTCCCGTTGGTATATTCTCGGATTTACAATGGGCACGCTGGTTGGGCTGGCCAATCAGCATGCTAGTTTTTGACTATTAATAGTCAGTCATTGTGTAACTGAATAAGTAATGAGGCCTCCTAACTAGCACATGGCCCTAGGCTACTAGACCTGGTTCTATAAAGAAGTTCATCATGTTCAGCAGGCATGACTAGCCCTTGATGAACCCAAACTAACTAGGGTCTAGCATTTGTAGATTTATTAAGTCTTTGTGTATAGCATCCAGGACAGTTCTTTCCATAGCTTTACGGATTAGAATGGTTAGACTAATGGGACTATACTCTCCTTGGTTAGTAGAGAGGACACCTTTGCACAATGGAATGACATTTCTTGCCTTCCAGTCCAAGGGCTAAACCCACATTCAAGTGAGACTAAAAAGTGGGGATGGACAAGTCCTGCTTCTAGCCATTTAGGAGGAACCCTGGTATGTTATTAGGACCAATAAATGCTGTGTTCTTTGCAATGGAGAGCACATTTAGGGATGGCATGGATTTTGGTATCTCAGTACTGGTGACTGGGGGGGGGGTGGAGGAGTGAAGTTTGTAATGAATTTATCCACCAGCTAGTTTGCAATGTTATCTAGTATGGTAAAATTGATGACATTTGCCACTAGCTTGGCACACTGCAGTTTATTACCTTTCAGCTTACTAGCTTAGCTGAAGAATGCTGTATTTAGCTTTAGAAGATATATTCAACTTGAGTTTGGCTTTACTGGTTTTGACTAGACTCCTTATCTGCCTGTTTAAGATTATGATTGTGTTTTGTAATGCTTACTGTGTTTAACAATGAGTTTTTTTCCTCTTGTTGTGAAGCTTGAATATGGCTGGGGTCCACCAAGGTGGTTTATTTTTAAGAGTTTGTGTTTCTTCTTTTGAATGGTAACAGACACCTCTGTACCATGGCTAATGTAGTCTTAGAATGTCTGGGAGAAAAGGATTCAGCAGAGGCAGCTGAGTTATCTTGGTTTGGGAGGGTAGAGATTTTGCCAGTGTATCAGATACAGATAGTTTGATTTAGAATAATTTTTGAAATTCTAGGGTTTGAAGAGGTCCCCGCTATTTATACTTTAAAAATATACTGCTTTGTGGTCTAACCTTACTGGAGAGGATGATACACAAGGCAGGTGCAGTGCCTCTCCATATTTGTGAGGATCAAATTGAGGTTGTGATTTCTACTTGTGGGAGTTTTAAGTAATTGTTCAAGAACATTCATGCTAATGAAGTCTTGGAATTTCTGTGCCTGTCTGTTTTAAGATGCATATATTTCCCAGTTTATAGATGGATAATTGAAGTCTCTCATCATTACCATGTTAGGTTCTATGCTTAGTGACTCAAGTTCATTTAGGTATCTTGTGTAAGTGTCCTGGATCGTGGAGGGGGATCTGTAGCTAGTGATAATATGATAAGTGGTTCTACCTATGGTGGTTTGAATATGAAGAATTCTAGCTGGTAATGTAGCTTTTTCGGTTTGAAAGTGTTATTATTTTTGATAAAGGCTGAGACACCTCCACTTGGTTAACTTTCCTGAGTGGTACCTGGTCTAATGAAGTGGAAGGCATTATATATCTGCAATGCCAGGATGCTATAGTCTGATTTAAACCATGTTTCAATAACTACACCGACACTCATGTCCTCCATGGTCAGGAAGGCTTATAGGGAATTGAGTTTCTTGGTCAGATATCTGGTATTTAGCAGTAGTACCTTCAGTTTGACTTAGTCTAGCTATGTCTCTAAGTTTAGCAGGTTGACATTGGCTAAAAAGGCACTAGGAGGGCAGATAATGTTTTTGCTAATACTGAAAAGCCTAGAAGGGAGAGGTGCAGGTCATCCCTGGCAAAGTAGAGCTGACTGTCTACCATATCCTTTGAAACTATGACAGATATTGCACTCCCTTAGAATGACAGCAGCGACTAGCTAATTATTAAAAAAAGTCAGTCATTTCCTGCTGGTATTGAGCCATCATTGTTGGTGAGAGTAAAATACTGCTCAGTGCTAGACTCATACGTGCCTGAGACTCATAATCTAAGAACTATAACATGTCTCTCTCCATGTAGGCCAGAGAGGTTCTTCTCAGATAATTTATGCTAACATGAATTATGTATATGTGATCTAATGCAATGCACTCTGTTAAAAATAATAAATGAGTACATCTGTAGTTAAGTGTTCACAGACAATCCCTATGGTTATGGTATGTCTCCCCAGCCATAATGTCTTGCAATATATTACAGACAATCAACTTACATAAATCATACCCTCTCAGTGTACATTGATACATGTCTCCAAAGCAAACACATTGACTCAGATGCTAGTATCTTAACAATGCATGAAATAACTTTGAATTTCCCAAGGAAATACTGGGAGCATGATTTTTCATAAAGTTACAGGAAGGTCCAAAATAATAGTCCACTTGTTTTGCAGTAGACCTCCACCCAGATTCAATCACTACTCAAACATATACATAATTTATGTACATATAACCCTCAAGTTAGCCCTTACTAGTCTCTCATGCATTTCCAGCCAAACTCCACCTTGTGAAGTCTTTTCCGCTAACTGAGGGATACATTTCCTTTTTATAGCCAGCCCAAGTCTACCTCCGTTATACACACATAACTTGCAGTCAGTGCCTTGTTAACTAACTGGTTAATACAAAATTTTGCCTCGTTACCTGTTTGTGAGAAGGTTTCCATGCTCCATACTGGAAGATACATAAAAGCACATGACATATGTTCTCCACTCAAGATGTAACAAGTACTGATCTACCAGTGGAAAATCAGGGTTTTACTTTCATGACTATTGCATGACCTTGGCAACCAATCAACTTTCTTATTGATCTGGTGGGTCACTGCATAATGAAAGTGCTGTAGAATGGTGCTCATTTGCACAGCTTCATATTGCCCTCAGTTTGCCAGCTCGCACTATGGAATGATCAATTACTAAACTGAAATCAGACTTAGCAAATAGTTCTTCAGGGCATACAATGCCCTTTATGATGGTGTATATTCTATTTCAGTGGTTGTGTATACCTGTTCTGTATTACTCAGCTCCCTGTTGGTGTAACAGAGTGCTCCTCACGTCAAGGTGTTGAAATAGAACAAATACCCAACCTATCTCTAACACGTGGCTATATATAGCAAACTGATTAGTAAAATCAGGACTTGCTAACTCATGTTATGTAAATGCCCTTGAACAACTAGAATGTTCCCCCACTAGAGGGGGCAACATATTGGATTTAACCATCACAAATATGGGCACCCATTGTACCACACCCGTTATCACTCCCTCCTTGGTCATATCCAACCACAAACTGATAACCATGGACATCCTCACCCCTCCACCTCCCCCAGTCAAAGAAACCATAGTCAAAAACCTTTCCAAAGCAAACTTCAAACTACTTGCATCCGAAGTGAAAAGCTTCACTATTCCCTTGCAGAAGGATAATGATATCCAGGATGAGGAATCCTACACCAAGGCACTCTATATGCATCTTCAGGATTGCATGGACTGTGCTATCCCAAATAAAACCAAGACTCCTTCCTCAAGCAAGAAGAAACCAGTCTGGTGGACCCCGGCCATAAGCAAACTTTACAATAAAAGGAGCCATAAGCAAACTTTACAATAAAAGGAGGAGACTTATAGAAAAAAAGGCCAAATCTCAAGTAGAAAAATCATCCCTGATCAACATTAGTAAGAAATTGAGGGCCCTCATCAAGTCAACTAAAGCTAATTTTGAAAAGAAAGTTGCTGAGGATGCCAAGGATAACCATAAGGCCTTCTATGGCTACGTCAAAAACCTAAATGGCAACGCTCAGGTCTGTTCTGAGCTAGTACACAATGGAACAAAATACACTGACCTTTCTGACATTGCCAACATCTTGGCTGACAGGTTCAGTTCAAATTCCCACCCCCCCCCCCCCTCACCACCTACAGGGCCTATTACCATTCCAGGGGATTGTGTAAGTCCAATTATTACTGATACGTTGGTTAACAAGGCTCTATCTAAAGCTAAAAACACTGCCTCCATGGGATCATATGGTGTCCCAGGCTGTGTCATACGCGAGCTCCAAAAGGAATTAACCCCGCATCTTAATACCCTGTTCAGTCTCAGCCTCTCCACAGGATATGTGCCCATAGAATGACAGCAACGGTGGTCCCGCTACACAAGGGTGGGGCCACAACTGACCCTGGGAACTACCACCCAATAAGCCTGACCAGTCTGATCTGTAAGGCTATGGAGCTAATCATTATGGAACTCATAAATGGAGAGATTGGGAACCTCCAGTCGCTGGACCCCTCACAGTTCGGCTTCGGCAAGGGCAGATCATGCCTCCTGAACCTGGTGGATTTCTTTGAGACAGTTACTCAGGGTATAGATAAGGGAAAGGAGGTACACACAGCTTACCTTGACCTTGCTAAAGTATTTGACACCATTCCCCATTCAGGTATTATTGATAAGCTCACCAGCCTGGGCATAAACCCTTACGTCACAAGATGGATCGCAAACTGGCTCTCAGACAGATCCCATAAAGTAAGAGCAGCAGGATCTATGTCTGAATCCAGACTTGTAATGAGTGGTGTGCCTCAGGGCTCTGTCCTGGGGCCCCTCCTGTTTGGCATATACTTCTCAGAAGTACAGGCAAGCACGGAAGGGCTGTGGCTGACTATGTTTGCGGACGACTGCAAACTGGGTGCTATAATAGGGTCTCCGGCTGACATGGAGATCCTCCAGAATGGCCTAAATGAGACTGATGCATGGTGTCAAAGCCATAGTCTCAAGCTAAATGCAAAAAATGCGTAGTATTCCCCTTTGGAAAAAACGGAGTACCCGCAAACTACAACAAAGGAGGTAATCTCCTGAAATATGAAGAAGAAATAAGGGATCTAGGGACCCAAGTAGATAGTCAGCTTTCCTTTGATAACCATGTTGCCAAAGTGGTTAGAAAATCTTTCTATGTGACCCATCTGATCACAAAAGGGTTTGCATCAAGATCTAAGTATGTAATGGTGCCCCTCTACTCTTCCCTCATCAGACCCATTATTGAGTACAATGCACCAATTGGAATGTACCTGGCTAGACATCTCCAGCAGCTGGAGAGACCACAGAGGTACCTAACCAAGAGGATTACTGGCCTCAAACAGTTGCCCTATGCAGCACAATTGAAAAAGCTAAGACTGTTCTCTGTTGCATACCGCTTTCTCAGAGGCAATCTCTGTCTAACGTACAGAGCCATGTCCAACCCAGAATTGTTGAACATGCTTCATCTTAGCAAAACCAAATCTACTCAAGCTACATGCTCTAGGGATATAAACCTCAACACAGCAATGAATAGAACATCCTGGAGGGATAGATTCCCTTCACAGAGATTTCCCTTACTATGGAACAGGGTCCCGATCTACATAAGACAGAGCCCCTCACTATCACTCTTCAAGAGGTACCTTGATGAGTGGATGGGTAACAGAAAGTTCACACCGGGGATCACACCAACAGCATAGGGGCCAAGGGTACTAGCTGCTAGTACAAGGGTCTAGGGAACTACTAAAGGTGCGGTGAATACTGCACAATGTGACTGGGCTAATATATGCCTTCGGGCAGATAGCCCAGTACCAACCTATGAACCTATGTTCAGAAGATAAGGTCATTTTTACTTCATTAAATACTGCATCTTCCTCAAGAGACTATTGCAATAGTCACACAATTAGGCAATTTTTTTTTTTATAGTATCCATTTAATCTAAGAAAAGCCTTCACCTATTTTAGAAGCAGATATATGCCAGTTTTATGGCTTTTATATGGTCTAGTTGTGGTCACACTATACCTTTTTCTATATGTACTTGGTATCCACCATACCCAGTTTTCTTTTCTTAGTATTTACAGTCAGATCAGCCTATATTGCGCATTTTAGTACATTCTGAACTTTAAGTGAGACTCCCGTCCCTCAGAATGGATGACTATGTCATCCAGATAAGCCACAGAATATGGTAACTGAGGCAGCAGTATTTTATTCCTTGGCATCTGAAATATGACTGGAAATCCATTTAGTGAAATTGTAACACTGTATACAGAAGTAGACCATTAGGGGATACAAAGGATTTGTTTTTGGTCTCTGGAATAGTTGATAAGTGATAAATATCAGTATCCCATTGACTAGTCCCGTGTTGTCAAAATTTTGTCATTTCCTAGGATCTATATCAACTCTTTAGTTCTGTCTGTAGAATAGCTATCAAACTTTGAAATGCTATTCAGTTTGCTAAAGCCATTACAGAATCTAATTCTACTGGAAGATTCTCATCTTCCAAGGAATGGTTGATGATGCTTACAGAATCTTATACTCCTGTCAGATTTAGGAAATAACAGTATCTGGCTAAAGCATAACTTTATGATTCTTCTATCCCACTAACCTTCAGTTGATTTTGAACCTCTTCTCTTACAGTTTTTATGACACTGGTACTCTGCAAAGTCTCAGTCTAACTTTCATTCTGTGTTGTTTATGTAATGTATTCTATCAATTTATTTTCAAAGGCATTTTTGAAAAAAGCACCGAGAAATTCTCATACTACCTGCTTTTGCATTTTTTTATATGTGTTCCCCAAATTATACTACAGGTAAAAATCCAATGGTCTTTTCTGTATGAACATTAGCTTCCAAGCTCACTGCAGAGTCTTTTTACTTCTTTCCATGTTTTCAATATGATGGATCTCCCTTCCTTGTTGTATAGGCTTGTTGTTCATTGCATTTCTTCTTTCAGTTACCTCGAATGGCCCCTGCCACATGGTGAGAATTTGTTTTCCATGCAGGAAGTTTACACTAGAACCTTTTCTTTTTGGGTTAAAATTCCCTGAATTGGGCATTCTTAATATAAACCTGTTATGTTTCCTAGGCTGTCTACACATGTTATTTTACTATACGCATAACTATGTTTAATCTTCCTTACAAATTTACACAATGTACTATAACATCTTTAAATTGTGTTTTCTCTTCTACCTAAGTTATCTTAGAAATATCAAGCAATCATCTGAAAAGGTTATAGTAAAAAAATTGAAGCAGAATAAATCTAGTCGAAGCTTGTGTCACCTCTTTGCAAAGAGAAGTAGTCTGGCAGCTATCACAGAGGATAAATGTTCCAGACTATTAATCAGTGGCTTCTTGTTATCAAAAGTTTGATTCTTTTCACCTCCATTTGCTTACTGTATGACTATGAGCAAGTCACTAATGAAGAATCTCAGGTTGCCTCTGAAAAGGGACACTGGCTAATATTCTTGACTTAGTTTTGTCCATGCTCATATTCTCACCGTACCTTACATGTGACCATTGATAAGCATCATTACTAGCATCCTATAAGCTTTCGTTAAACGGTACTAGCAAATGATGTAGAACTTCTTCCCTTTGTTTATTTACTCTATGTGAGCAATAATTTTTAACTCAAAATAGGTCTAAGAAGTACTGGAAACATCTTGTTTTTTATTTGTCAATAAAATATTTGTTATACTTGCTGTCCTTCCTGATTGAAAGTATCATCTTCCCACTGTACATTTTTAAAGTTTATGTGACTTATTTGTAAGTCCACAAGCTCAGAGTTAGTTTCTTCAGTTAAGTCTCCTTGATGTGTAAGGTGTAACTTCTCCTTCCAAAGACATTGATACTCCTATGGCAATATGGTAGTTCACGTTTACAATAAAAAGCAGCTTTTTTTTCATAGAACCATCAATACAGAAGTCTCCCAAGGCTCTGTCTTTTTGTCATTTTTTTTCATTATTTGTTAATATCAAAGCATTCTACAAACTCGACTTCAGCAATCCTTCTATGACCTCTGCCAAAAAATAAATAAAATAAAGTACAATAAAATAAAATAAAAATATGCTATTCTCCTCCCCGACAAAGTTTCGTACCTTCGACCAATTAGCATCACAGATAATCAAAACAAACTCCTTATATGACAGAGTGCAAATATTAAGGTCCTACTTCTGGTAAGTCCATTTTCTTCTCTGCCCATAGTGAGAAAATCATTAATCAAGTCCTTTCTCATCTCAAGTTCTGTTATTGAATCTCCTGCCTACTTACTCCTATTGTATGCAAAGTTCTAGACAAAACTGTCCTTCTCACCAGTCAAGAATATGGACTTCCCTTACCTGCTTGCTGGCTTCCATTCTGCCTGTAACACTCGGGCTACAAATCACTGGGGATAAAATAGGTAGATTTGTGCTTGTAGCAGACTCACATGCTCAACACTGGTAACTTTTAAAAAATGTAGAAAAGAAAACAGCAGCACCCAAACACGGCTAAAAGCAATAAAATTCGTAGCAGTTTTATTGAAGAGGTAAGCGCTTTCACACATTCACTGGGCTTCATCAGACCAAATGCAACAAAACAACTCAACATTTAAATAAAGAGCATCATCGATTAACCATTCAAAATATCCAATAGAAAACAAACACTGATACATACATTAAAACAGGATGTCATTTAAACACTCCCTTAGCTTTTAGGATAGGTTTAATGGAGGTTCTACCATTGAAACCTAGAAACTTATCCACCTGCATAGTAATGATCCAAGAAAGTTCATGGCTTTCCATGTAGTTCCTAAAGTCACCCCCATGCTTGTTTTGAGTCAAAGTTTCAACAACAGTAAAAGCAAAAATATGGTCACTGCCATATTCCATATAATGTTTGGCCAAGGCATTACTCTCATCACAATTATGTACACAATACAAGTGCTCCCTCATTCTCTCCATAAGGGATCTATTTGTCTTGCCTATATAGAAGCAAGTACATATCCTGCATATGGCCAAATAAATAAGATTTCTGCTCCAGCAGTCAGCATTCACTTTAAAACAATACTCATGATGTGTAATTGGGTGAACAAAAGTCACTAATGGATCAATATGTGAACAAAAATTACATCTCAAACAACATCTCATGCTAAAAGCTGATATAGGCTTCATACTTCCTGCTGGTGTATACTTCTTATAACACAGTTGCCTCTTTAATGACTTCTTATTTTTAAAAGTGAACCTCAGATGTTCACCTACAACATTTCAGATCTGGTCATCAAGCTGTAAAATGGACCAATTATTTTTCACAATCTCTATGATATTATTAACGTCACTAGTGTAAAACAAAGACTTGGAAAGTGCTTAGTTTCTGGAGGCCATGGAAACATGCTCTGACTGTATTACAACGGATGTAGATGTTCGGCTCCTATGTTTCCTGTGCCTAACAGTGTCATGTATTGCATTGTCAACTTCCTTGACCTTTAGACCTCAAACCAAGCAGGTTATGTTCAAATAGTGCATCATTGCTGTTGAGCCTAGAGAGTTTCATACCCTGGCTGTTAACTATATTTTTAAACACATGGCCAGGGTGCATGCTATTCCGTTGCAGCAATGTATTCTGCCTACAATATTTTCTATGTAAAGTGGTTGTCAGTCCACAGGAATCATTAACCATGATCTTAACATCCAAAAATCCATTTCCCTATCTGACACTTTAGATGTAAAAGATAAAAAATGTGTTGTTTCTGTATGAAACCAAAGAATTCTTCCAATTGCTGGCATGTACCATGCCAAATTTAAAAGAGGTCATCCACAAACATCCTGTAAAATTTAATAAGTGGGCTGTAGATGGACCCAAAAACAAAAGTGCTCTCACATTGAACCATAACCACATCGGCGTAGCTATTGGCACAACAAGTGCCCATAGCTACGCTAATATTCTGCAAAAACAACTGTTCATCATAAATAAAAACAATGTTCTCTAATATGATCTCCAAAAAAGAACAAATTAAATCAGTAGTGATCAAGTCATATTCACTGTTAAAGCTCAAGAACTCCTTAACCATATTTATACCTAGATTGTGAGGTATACAGATGAACAAAGACACTACATCAAGGCTCGCTAAAAGATACTGTCCATTGAAGCACATATCCTTAGTGTGCTCAACCAAAACATCCAGAAACTGCTGTGTATCTTTCAACACCTGTGTTTGTTCATTCAACACTGGTCTCAGCTTCTTCTCTATAAATGTAGAGAAAGGTTCCGTAATCCACCCTTTCCCAGATACAATCGGTCTAAAATGGGGAATGTGTCAAGCATTTGTGTATCTTAGGCAGACCCAGAAATTTTATCGGTTATAGCCATGTTTGGGTGCTGTTGTTTTCTCTTCTACATTGTGTTGTGATCCACCAGCACCTTTTGTTCCTTGAGGACTGTCTGTTTTCTAACTTTAAAAAATCCTAAATGTAATCCAATTAACAGAATCTCCCACATGCCTACTAGATTCATTGATATTCAAAACATTAAAAGAAGGCTTCACCCTCCATGAAAAAGAAAATTTCCCTTGAGAGAACAAAATGGCTACTTGGGAAATAACCAGAATGACATAATTTCCATGAATCAGACCCCATTTAAAACAGTAATTGGTGAACAAGTCTTTTCCCGACTGGGCTCAGCTTTGTAGAACTAATATCAACTGAAATGAAATGTCAGGATGCTCTTTTGGCATATTCAAGATGAAGCTTATCACAAAATGGCACTGGAGGGAAACCACATACCAATGTATCTTTTATTTTTTATTATTTTTTTTAATTCCAGATACACTTCCCTGTGACCATTACCCTTTGGTCTTCCCATCTTACTTTCTTGTTGACACACACATTCTCAGTCCTTTGTCATTTTACTTGCGACCTGGTAATTTGACATGAGACCAAATATGTCAGCACTGGCTGCCTAGTGTGCCTTGAGATATACTGCAGCCCTAATTCTTACATAATTGTTAGATTTAGATACACAGTTAAAAGTGTTAGACACTTTTTCAACCTTACCCCTCCAACCCTCATGCTAGTACAAACTTAGTATGCATGTTTACTTCAAATTCCACTTAGGAAAGTTTGCTTTTTCTTATGCAGATACAAGATGAGGGCTCTCTCTAATGTCTGCCTTTGCTAACAAATGATGTTTTCCTTATTTAAATTTATATAGCCTCGATTAAAAGCATTTGATGATTATTATTTTAGATGTAAATGAAATAGTCTTGATAAAAATTATCTTTTTCAAAGCACTTTCTCATTTGCACTCTCTACACACACACACACACACACACACACACACACACACACACACACACACACACACTTACACACGCATGTATATATCTATATCTATCTATATATGTGTGTGTGTGTAGAGATATATATATATATATATATATATATATATATAATATAGATATAGGGTTCTTATTATATAATCGAAGATGCAATCTTTCAAATGCGTCTTGATCGAACTTGAAAGCACGAAAAAGGAAAATAGCGAAACAGCATATAAGCAATTTCTTTCCCTGGGAAAGAAACCATGTGGCCACCTCCATTACTTTGCTGTTTTCCCAAATATAGTGCGTTCTCGGAGTTGGTATATTTAAGTAGGGGGGTGTGGGAGCCACAGCCCTCCACATCGGGGGGTGTGGTGGGCAAAGTCCCCCACTTTATGTACTGTTTTGAAATTTTTATTTTATTTTATTTTTTTGGGGGTTGTAAGATTTCGCTTACAAGGGGTCAATAAATCAGCATTCGCTTTTTTAAGCATTTGCTGATTTAATATAGACCCTGTAGATATATATATATATATATATATATATATATCATCTATATATATATATATTATATATCAATCATATATATATAATATATATATATATATATATATATATATATATATATATATATATATATATATATATATATATATATATATATATATATATATATATATATATATATATATATATATCATCTATATAGATATTATATATATATATATATATATATATATATATATATATATATATATATATGCATACACATATATGGGTCTACTTTGATTCACTGAAAACTCATTTCACTAAATTTCAAAACCTCATACCAAATCGCTGAAAGCTCAAATCACTAAAAACTCATTTCACAGAATTATATTTCACTGAATGTAAGTACGTTTGGCAAATAAAAAGTATATGCCCTTTTCTCCAGCTGTAGTGTGATCCAGGAGTTAGGTTCATAGATTAGTACTGAGCTAACTGTTCTTGTGAGCCATTTTAAGCCTAGCCAATTATCCCTTGTGAGACTCAAACCCTGCACCTTGTGTTTGTAGGGCAAATACCTTAACCGTTAGGCCACCCTCCCAACCATAGTATATATAGTTGGCGGGGGTATGGGAGGCACATCCCCCCCACACTGGGGGTGTGGGGGAAGTAGCCCCCCACCTACTTATCTTTTATATTTATGAATCTCATTTCACTGATAGCTAATAATATGAAACCAAAAGTAGGTTGCGGGGCTACACCCCCCAACTATATATACTAACTCCAGTAATGCACTACAGTGGGGAAAAAGGCATATATGTTTTATTTGCCCAACAGTACTTACATTCAGTGAAATGTGATTCAGTGAAATGAGTTTTCAGTAATTTGAGCTATATGGTGTAAGTGTTTTGAAATTCAGTGAAATGAATTTTCAGTGTATCAAAGTAGACCCATATAGATATAGATATATATATATATATATATATATATATATATATATATATATATATATATATAGATATATATATATATATATATATATATATATATATATATATATATATATATATATATATATATATATAGGTCCCTATCAACTGAATTTGTTTTTTTCAGAAACTTGAAATTCATATGATAAAGACGGGTTCATATTACAACATCGAAAAGTCTGAATATCGAATTACCTAAAGGACGAAAATGCCAGATCTCGATGTGCTGTTTGTGAGATCACAGTACAGTGAAGATCAGAATATTTGCCCTTTCTGCACTGTAGTGTGATCTCAACATTTGTATATATTTAGCAGGGGTGTGGGGGGCACAGCTCCCCACAATAGTGAGTTAGAGGTCTGGCACTTTCAGCATTTAGGTCATTTGATATTATGATCTTTCGATGTTCCAGTATAGACCCGGTGAAGACCATCTGATCGAGGTTTTGAAAACTCAAAGCACTTGAAAGGAGATTGCGGTGCCCCAAGGATCGGGAAATTTTCCTTTTTCCTCACTGTAGTGTGAACTTGCAGTTGGTATATTTAATTTGCAAGGATTGGGGGCTACGGCACATTTTTGTGTTTTTTAGTTTTTTTTTTTTTTTTTTTGATGTTTGAGTTTTAGGAAACTCGATCATATGGTCTTAACCATATGAATTTCGAGTTTCTGAAAATATAATCATTTGACATAGACATATATATATATATATATATATATATATATATATATATATATATATATATATATATATATATATATATATATATAGAGGTCCACTTTTTAATTTCAAAAGTCAACAATCCTGAAGTTCAAAATACCGAACTCAGAACCTCGAGATTGTAGAATCTCAAAATTAAAAAAAAAGAAGACATAAAAACATGTTTTTGCAGGAGGGCATCTCCTATACCCTCTGCAACTTAAATATACTAACGCCAAGATTGCACTACAGTGAAGAGAACAGTAATGCTCCCATTCTGCACTGTATAGTGATCTCCATTACCGTTCTCTTCACTGTAGAGTGATCTTGGAGTTAGTATATATATGTTGCAGGGGGTTTGGGGGGTGCAGGGGAACTTGCCCCCTGCAAAAGTATGTTTTTTTTTTCATGTCTTCTTTTTTCTTTTTTTTTTTTTTAATTTTGAGATTCCATAATCTCGAGGTTCTGAATTCGGTATTTTGAACTTCAGGATTGTGGACTTTCAAAATTAAAAAGTGGACCCGTAGATTTATACACACACACACACACACACACACACACACACACACACACACACACACACACACACACACACACACACACACACATATATATACACATATATATATATATATATATATATATATATATATATATATATATATATATATATATATATATATAGATAGGGAGAGAGAGAGAGAGAGAAGTATATTTCCACTGTTGGTTGTAATTGTTACATTTTGCTGCTATTATTTTGAATATAAACAAGGCTGAGCCTACAACTAGTCATGATGTTATCAATGTTCTACTCAGTAACCAGAAAGTAAGGAAGTAAATAAATAAATCAGCAGTGAAAGCTAGTCTATAAAGTATTTTTTTTAAGAAAATACAAATATTTGTGCAGTCACTTGTTTGGTACAGACAAAACAGCTAAAAGGTTTCACAGTCTATCTTAACAGTTCTGCTGCAGTCCTCTGTCCCCATGTTGGTTTAACACAGACTCCTTATGTATGGATTCTAAGCAGAAAATATTCAGGCTACGTCAGGTTCTGAGCACAATAATTGCTTGTTAACAGCACTCTTTGTGGCAGCCTAAGAAAAAAATTATCTATCTGCCTAAAAGAAAAACATATTTACAAAATATGCTGCATGAGGCAATATTTCCAAAATGTTCACTGTTTATAAAACACTTTTATGTCCAACAATATTATTTACATCTCTTTGATACATCATAGAAAACATACCTCACAACTTCTTTACCCAAGAATCAGGAACAAAGCCAAAAATAATGCAGCAATAAAGGTTCACAGCAAGAGACAATTTAAATATTATTGTAATTCTCTAAAAAAATATGACAGAACAACAGATTTTATATCAACATGCATTTTCTGAACAATAAGTATGAAACTCTGACATCTGTTATTATTGCCAGGCTGTCAACCTTAGTGATTTACCTGAAAATCAAAAACTGTATGAGGAACAGGGCAAAAATATCAAACAAAATCAGGGACATTCTGCAAAATTCTGGACATCTGAGTGCAATATGGTGACAGCCATCTCTCTCTCTCTATGTTACATTTGACCATCTGTTTCACGATCACTAGATATGCTCTGAATCCTATATGGCCATCTTTATTTGGCATGCCAAACTTATACAGTAAACTTAGATGATTGTTAGGACAGCAGTCTTGCATAATGTTTAATATTCCTATCCCGCTGTTTACTTAGCCATGTTCGAGGTGCATGGCCTGGGGCAAAAAAAAAAAAAACAGGATAACAGGCAATATTTTAGTGATGAGAGCACCCACTTAACAGTGGAGAATTTACTCTTCTGACTTAAAAAGCATATATGTTGTTCTTCCCCCTTAAAGGCCTATAAATTCACTTCCCCTAAACTGCTCAGTGATACAGCAATAAAATCGATGAATGGTCTTCTGAATTTTGGGGATGCTAAAAAAATCAAATTTTAAATAGTACCCAGATAACTGCAATAACTCCCTCACTTGTTTTGTAATGCCTGGAATAGACCAGTCTCTTATAGCTTCTAGTTTTTCTTTCTGGGGCCAAACAATAAACTGACCTATTCCATCCTCTAAATATTTTACCTCTGTCATACCTAACTTGCTCTTAGAGGAACTGACTTGTCTCAGACAGTCTAACAAGCCTGTGCCATAGGTAGTTGGGAGACCCAGTCTTCAGAATATATTATGATATCATGTAGGTTGCAGGATAACCATGTAGTGCACAACAATATTTTACTAGAATAAAGCTTCAAGTGCTCAAAATGCTGTATTTTCCCATGGCTTCACTATTAGAAAGATATCAGTACCCCTTTGTGAGATCTACTCTGGTGAAAAATCTTGCCCACCTCTACCTTTTTCTAAGCTCATTTACGCTAGACATTAGAAAGACTTTGAATTTTGAAATGCTATTCAGCTTCTTAACATCATTAGAGTGTATGATTAGGTTTGGGCACCAATACTTGACAAGTTGCTTCTACTCAACCCTTAACTCTGCACATATAATCATTTTGTAACTTGAGGTACAAGTTGAGATATATGTGGGAACATTTTGTTCAGCTTTTTTCCCTGCAACCTTAATTATATTTCTCTTACTTTGCTCAAAGTTAGTTTTTCCACTTGTGTCTTGTTAAAGTTTATCTAGCTTACCTGGAGGCCAGAAAACTGTGGAGTTTCCTTAGAGTTAACCTATTATGAGTTAGAAGGCACTTCCTCCCCTCCTATAACCACTGGCATTGGAATCACACTCTCTAACTCTCTCTCTCCCAAGAAAGGAAAGTCGTACCATTATTCTGTAGGGTCAGTTACCATCTGTAACCTACTCATATTTTCTTGTTCTTCTCCTTTATGCATCTGATGCACTGAAACCCTTTCCTTCTGTTTAGTGTTGTTGCAGATTGGCACAACAAGAATATCAGAGGGTTTGGTTCAAGGTTATCTTGTTCCTCAGTACATTCTGTCCTTTCAGTTTATGGTCCATTCAAGGTTGCTCTGCCTCTGCAAAGTATCTTACATTTCAGTTTTTCCCTTAATTGCTGATGCCCATTGCTTTGAGCCTTCCATTATTTAAGGTGGCCATTATACACTGACAGAAATAGGCTTAGAACACTGACTAAGTACTGGTTCCTCCTCTTTAACTACACTATGTAATCTTTCTTACTGGTGTACTTCCAGTACTACTTACTTGCTGTTTACAACTATCCGTTTTTGGAATTTTCTGTTTAAGACTGACAATAAGTTTAGAAATGTATTCAGGTTATGCTTTCTCTGTCCTTCTAAACATCATTTCTCTAAAATGCAATACTTCACTGCATGATTCATTTTCTTCAGATTTGCTTATCATGTCTACTCCATACTCTGCAACAATTTCAGGCTGCAATACCCTAGCACAGGGTGATATGGGCTATTGCCCCAGGCACAAAGTGTTGGATGGGTGCAATCGGCCATCTATTATCCTGATTTGTGGTCAAACCTGAGTGCTGCTGCACTCTGTGTGTGGTCTAAACTGTAGCAACTGTTTGCTAGAGTTTGAAAGTCATACACAAACACACACACACATACAGATGAGTGTAATGGTTACTGTTCCCTTTTTGAGGCTAGGCAAAGGTGTATCTACTGGTTTATTCACTTGCTGCTTCCCCATCTCTCATAAATAAAGTGGTCTTTCAAAAGGAATACCTTCTTTCCATTGCAATCACATACTTTTAAAGTATAGAAAATCATTCAGTATTATCATGTGTCTTAATGTAGGAACTACAGAAATAGTATGAACTACCTTTCCAAACACAGTTTACATTTCTGCTTGAGTAATCAGATACTGCTCTTTATATCCATGAATGTAGACTACATTGACCAATTACTTTTATTAAGAGTATTCTCTATGCACGTATATATTGCATTTATAAGTGCAGCTATACTGCCTGAGTCTAGTAATCTGTGCAGCTCCCTTCCATCAATTTAGTCCATATACACAATTAGACTTGCAGTAACACAATAAAAGAAAACTGATTCATCCATTCTAGCAGACAATTCATTGCATTTTCCAGGCACAATGTCATTAGTAGCATGCTTTCAGTGGTCATGGATGTTAACATTACTAGTGCAAAATTTAAGTGTTCCCCTTTCACCACCATTAAAATGAGACTGTCTAAAGCTGATACCTTCAACCTGCTATCAGATTTTAACACAGGCTTTGCTATTTATCCAGACTGTTCAAGTTAAAATAGCTTCATAACATTTGTGTCAGTACAACTGAATTTGTAATGTCCTTAAGGTTATTTTGACATACCTACTTTATTAACGTAGTAGGCAAATCACTTTTAAACTTATAGGTTCATAAGTGTGTAGTAGACTAACAACCACCGGGGCCTTTATATGACTAACCGCACATCCCAAATTTATCACAAGTTCTGATAGCCTTGGTAGGTATAAGCAGGGTCTTGGGAGATGGAACATATGAAAGCAGGGACCTAGTAGATGAACCATTTACAGCCTGCCTTTGCTTATTGGAGACATAGGTGCAAAATCAGGAATGAATTTCCTGTTCCCCATCCAACTGTCCAAGTTACAGTTGAATTGGGTTAAGGAGAACTCTGCTTCACATGGATGGGGAGCCTATTCCAGAGAAGGGACGGTGTCTGGGATGCATTCATGTCTCTCCAGCAGGTCCTATTTATATCACAGGCAAGGTTTTAAGTAATTAGAAGAGGTAATACTGGTGCTGTTTGTTTTATGTATATGCAGAAGGTCCATCAGGATGGCATCTGGCAATGAATTCTTTGTCAGGCATAGATCTCCCCTCAGCAGCCTGTAGGAGACAGAATACTAGGATTCGGCTTTGAGGAGGTCTACATTGGACATGTTACTTATAAAGTGTATTCTTTTATTGAGGAACCTCTGTGAATGTTATAATTGGATATGCCTGGTTAGGTATATACCAAAGGGGACATTGTACTCAACGATAGGTCTGATGAATGCCGAATACAGTGGAACAATGACCTCAACCTAGGTGACATACATTTGTTTATAATTTGGACAATGTAGGATGATTTTCTCACTACCATAGGCACATGATGGTCAAAGGCTAGATTACTCTCAACATATATCCCTAAGTCCCTGACTACTGGAACAACTATTATGAGTGTGTTGTTAATATGATAATTACCAGGGGTGTCTGACTTCCTGAAGGATACTATTATACATTACATTTCTTGGCATTTAGTTTTAGTCCATGGCTATGACTGGTAACCCTTCTCGGAGAACAGTAGTATCTGTAGGGGATTATATGACTGCTCCTAATTTGCAATCATCTGCAAATTTGATCAAGCAGAAGCCTCTGACATCAGCCTTAACTTCAGAGAAGTAGATGCCAAAAAGAAATGGTCTAAGAACCAGTCCCTGAGGGACTCCTCTGGTGATCGGCCTCTTTAAAGAGGTGGATTCCCTAATTCTAACTTCCTGGGTTCTGCCTGTGAACTTGCTGGATATCCACTGGGTGACATAAGGATTTAGACTTAAAATCATGAGTTTGTCAACAGTTCCTAAGTGGGGTATTGTGTCACCTGCCTTAGTCAGATCAACATAGGCAATGTGAACCATTTTGCTCTTGCCCATTACTTTGATGACCTTCTGAAATAAGTCCACAAGGATGACTAGGCATGGCCTGCCCTTGATGAAACCAAACTGAGTTGGATCTAGAGTCTAGAGGTTTCACTATCTCATTGGTAATTTCTAAGATAATTCCTTCCATGGTTTTACATATGTGACTCGTGAGACTTATGGGTCTGTATTGTTCAGGGTCTGTAGGTGGCCCACCTTTGTTTAGAGGGACATTCGTGAGGCACAAAGCCTATTTGTAGGCTATAGTTAAATAGTGATTTCGGAGGGCCTGATATGTCATGTTTCATGTTATTTAGAAGGCAGCCTGGTATATTGTCAGGGCCCATTGATGTAGCATTATTGGCATTAAATAGAGCATTGAGGACCTGCTCCCAAGTGATAGTATGTTGAGTTATATTTGATGGTATTTCCTGAGGGAGGCGGGGGAGTAGAGAAAGGGGTAAATTTAGAGCTGAATGTGTCTGCCATAAGGTTTTGCTGTATCCTCTGACTCAGATTAAGTGGCTTCATTTGCAATGAACTCTGCCCACAATTGTGTATTGACTTTGAGGTTGCAGGCATAGCTAAATAATGCCTTTTGGTTGTCCTTAGTCTGAGAGGCCAAATTTATTTCAGATCTGGCATTGGTAGACTTTAATTATCCTTTGAGTTGTTTGTTTAATCTGATGAGAGTGCTTTTATCCTTCTGGGTGCTACACCTTCTAATTTTTGCTGTGATTTTCTTCTTTCTGCTATGCAGCCTGTTGATGTTGTGAATCTACCATGGTGTGTTGCTTTTTGACATAGTTCTGTACTTATTCCTGGTGGGTATTTCTGCCTGTATGCAGCTATTAACCTACTTGTATATGGTTTCTATGAAGAGTTCCTCATATACAGCTGTGTTCTCAGGGTTTAGGGGTTCTTGAAATTTTACCACGTTATCATCTTAGTAGGAACACATACCTCTCAACTGTACAGATTTTCACAGAATGTCCAGATTTTTGCCTCGTATTTTTGGTCTGTTTTTCATAACATTGTGGTTTTCTGGTAACTCAGTGGTAAATCATTCAAGATGCCGCATCCCTGTCATCCACACCATCAGTGCAGGGACATGTTCATATTGTCTGATGCACAGGGTGAACATACTAGGTAGACAATTGTAGATTAATATTGTTGAGTAGTGTTGACAGGCAGCAGACATTACATGTATTGCAGTTTTGGAATGCATTTTTATGTTTGACAGCATGTATCATGTGTAACAACACTAACAGCATGTTGATCCTGATGTTCTGCCTTCCTCTTTCAGGTGTAGTTGCATGTGCTGGGGGGATGTTTGTATATGTGGGAGTCTCATATGTACATGTTGACTACCCACAGGTCAGTATGACAATACCTGCATGCACTTTGTAGCTTCCACATCACAGTTATATTCACCCATGTTTCAATTATATTTATTGTTCTAATGATCCAAGTGCATGATAGCTGTGTAGTAAGCTACTGTGTTCAGAGCCGTCACATCCATAGTGGGTGTCATCACAGGTAGAGTTACCTGGAGCACTGAGTGGGTAAAAGTGTGGTACGCTGGATGACAAGGGTAAAGTCCAGTGGAAATAGTGGCATCTCATTGGGAAGCGGTAATACCCACTGCCGTGATAGCATGCAAACACACACACCCACACTCTCAGGGATTACAGACACAGTTACACACACACTCTGACACATACACACAGTTGCCAGTGTTCGGATGTCATCCCCTGCCTATGTGCATATTATCATTATAGTACTACGCAATTACAAGACACGCCATAGAGATTACACATGTACAGGTAGTGGAAATGGCCTAAGATCGTGGACATCGACAGGGATACTAAAGTGCTGTGAGTGTATGTGGGGAGGGGGGTGGGTCCATTGGTAGGCTATGTAACAACAAGTTACACCCCAGGGCATACGTGTTAAAAGGCGGTTAGTATGCCCATCAACAACTGATGTTATCAACAGGCATGCTACACTGCTTTGAGTGGATGGGGACAGGGGGCATTGACATTCCACTATGGTAACATACAGCCTCACTCCAGGAACTGGACAGACACACACACACACACACGCACACACACACACACACACACACACACACACACACACATACTGGCATTCACAAAGATATACACCTATGTCAAACACATACAGTCACTTTACATGTGTGTGGTTTAACCACCTGCCTATGGCTTTCTTTCTACACTGTACTGGTGTCTCCAACAGTGTTCAGGAGAGTGATGACATGTGGGATGTATTCCCAACCATACATGACATATAAGGACACACACCCACACATGCTAGTACTGTGAATCAAACATATGGCTACCTCATGATAAGTACTACAGCAGTACAGCACTATCACATCTGGTACAATGCTTACTGACTCTTTCCTATGACAACTGTGCTGATATATGCACAATATATGCACAGGGGAGGTATTACTGTTACAGGTGTCATGGGGTTTGCCTTCGGTGTCACCCTTACAGCATTCTACATTGTTTGTCTTCCACTTCAATTAACAAAACCTGACCTTAGCAGGTACACAGGTTATTGTAGGACTGGTTGTAACACACCAGTGAGGTGTCCTCAGTAATCATTCATCTGCAAAGAAGCCCCACCACTTAGTAGTCATGTCCAAACATCCGTCCATACCTCATGTACGGCTTACTGTACTTAAAGCATATCACCATATACAGTTGGCAATGTTGAGGCTGTAATGCAATAGCATGATGTACTAGGACAACAGTCACTTTCGGACATCAGACACTGCACACACATGGAATCTAGACAAACAGCGATACATGTACACATATGTGGTCTACATCAGTACGTACACTAGCAGGTCAAGAGGATACATTCCACACCTTCCCCACGTCATGTGTGAAACATAGCCAAGCATCCATGGCTTGTAAACATCTCGTCTCAGCATGTACTGGCTATTGTGGTACTAAGGCTAATGTCCAGACAGCACACAGCATGCATGGCTTGCAATTTTTGACATGGGGTATATGTAGGAGCTGTGGCCACACATGGCTGTATATGTGTCAAAGGAAAAAACTTCAAAGACCAATACATGTAAGGTTCAGTTAAGGCACTTTTAATTTACTTGCTGCAAGGAGACAAAAAAATGCAAATACAAGGATTTGTCTAACTATTAACAGGAAGTATGTTCATTCTTATACTGTTTTACAAGACATGGCCTTCTAAGCTGACGTAATCAAGCACAACTTTAAGCATTGTTCTACAGCAGATGTTGCTCAGATTTTCTGCTGAGATGACTAGATTTGTGAGAAACATTTGGGAAAAACAACCTGGCCTTGATGACCATTAGTCCGTTTACAAGCCTCTATTGTACAGTGTTACTTTTCAAGGTACTCTTCTAATTCAGATACAAGCAAATGCTGATTGTAGTTCATATTTTCAAACAGGCTTTGTCCTAATTATCTCTAACTTCTACAGCTGTGTATTTTCTCACACCATAAGCGGAACTTCTTGTCTAGGTTTCATACAAGTAGTATTGTTCTATTCATTATTTTCCGAACGCAAGCAGAAATCACCTGCTTCTCAGTAAATTTCCAAGACACAAGCAAGAGTTTAGCTAACAATACAAGGTCAGAAAGCATCTGCAGTTTTTGTACAGATTTATGCAGTATGAAATAGAATAAATGTGTTAACCCTTTCCAGGCTCTAAATGCACTAAGCATATTACTAATACACACATTAATACATATTTTTCTAACATTTCCCCCCTATTAATATTTTTATTCTACTTTCAAAATAAGCATAAACAGTTTGTTTTCTTCTCCTAACCTCTTCCACTCAGGATTTGCAGTCAAGAGAGGCATTCAGTTTAAACTTATGAAAGTATTTTCAGTCTTTTAACAGTTCTTCAAGCTCAGTACTTTGAAATAAGGTTTCAGAAAATGACATATCTATAAAGTTCTTTATCAGTCTTTCCATACAGGGGATGCCACAGCAAACACATACTTCCAATAGGAGGATTCCTACACAAATGGCAATCAGGATGTTCACTAGGATGGTACCTCCACCCCCCAAACCATTTCTGGAAAAAGTCCATCAGTGGGTTTGGGCCTGGTTTGGTCATGTCAGACACTTGCTGAATTACCTCAAGGTGATTGTCTATCTCGTGTTTATGGTCAGGAATATACAAACAGCATTCTTCTTGGATTAAAGCGCAAGTACCACCTTTCGCCGCTAGGGTGAAGTCAAGAGCCATGCGGTTTTAAAACACTACAGTTCTCATGGCATTCAGTTCATCACTTACCAATTCAAGGGTGGAAAAAGTTGCATTACTCAATACTTTGAGAAGTTTGGACAGTTTTCTCAGCTCCCAGATTGATTTTGTCGCTCCATATGCTGGTAATATGCCTGCCCACGATATAAAAATATCATTCCAGTCCATGTTTGTCAGTCCATCACCCACAGCTTGATAGTTTTTCCAGTGCACATCAATTTTCCCTACTGTATTTACAGGTTTCCTGACAGGTTTCTTGGTGACCTCTCGGACATTCGAATTCTTCCTTGAGGTAAAACTGCAGTATGTTGTATGGCCGGAACCAGGTAACCCAAAAAAAACAACTGCCGGACCAATTCTCAGGTAACCATTTGTATGCCTTTCTGCCACACACAAAACAGCAGTCCTTTACTTTAGTAGCAACCCTGTTATGAATATACACTCGCCCTGCATGAAACATTTTTCCATCAATTATAGACAGTTGTTTATAAAGAACAGAATTATGTTTTACTTCAAGTGTTTTGTGCATCAATTCAAGAAATGAATCATAGTTTGTATTACAATAAAGATCTACCTTGTTACCCTTAGTGTAACATCTATAAGCAACAGTCACATTGCAATTGCTCCAACCCACCTGAACAGTAACATTTTTATAAAAACACACAGTTCCCTTTTGTGGAACCGACAAGTGCAATGCTATTTTATCTTGTGCTGTAATGGTAGAGGTATCATAAATCAAGTTCTTCCAGGTCTCATTGACCCCTAGGGGGACTGTAGTCATTAATAACCCCCCGTATGCTGTCGGCAAAGCTGTGCAAATCCAGCAATTCGAAACATTGAAAGTCTCAGCATACACATGTTTAATTGCCTAGTAAGTGTTGAAGTTTGGGTGCCAGTCTATGAGTAACGCTTCACGTTTATTCAGTTCAGTCTGTCTGGCTGGGAAAAGGAAAGGCCACAACAAAAAGATTATTGTCACTAGTACAGTTGACAGGATGATTATGCAATACTTCTGAGGAAAAGGTTGTTTTGCATTCCTGTTTCTTCTGGACTCTATCATTTTTACTTTTGGCATGTAACAAGATTTTTGTCCAGTACAACGTTTTTTACTAATTTACAGTGCATCAGGTGGATCCAGGAGGCATGCTTCACAATTTTAACTGCAGTAGGTGTTGACAAAAGCACTTGGTATGGACCTTCCCACTTTGGAGATGCCCAGTTTTTCTTCTTAACTACCTTCTGCCAGATCCACATTCCAGGGGGCACTGCCACTTCTGACGGTCTGGTTCGTTCTTTATCTGAAACAGAATTTAACTGCAACAAATGTTTAGAATTTAACAAATTACGCATGTACTCTGCTAATGTACTGTCAGCTTCCTGGTCTGTGGGCATATAGAAAGCCCTTCCAAAGAGCTTTTCGAAAACAGTCAATCCTTTTGCATTTGGAACAGTTCTCATGCTCAACAGTGCCAGGGGCAGACAGTACACCCAGTTTCTCTGTGTTTCTGCTACTAATTTTCTTAGCTTACTCTTTAAAATCCCATTATGCCTCTCTACTAGCCCTGCTGATTGAGGGTGAATAAGCACAATGATTCTTCAAGGAAATAAGAAAATGTTTACTTAACTGTTGTATGGTCTGATTTACGAAGTGTGTGCCGTTGTCACTGTAGATCCTTTCTGGAATGCCGAATCTAGGAATGATTTCTTTAACAAGAACTTTGGCCACAGTCGTAGCGTCTGGATTTTTAGTCGGAAAGGCTTCCAACCATCTGGAAAACATATCTACAATGATAACACAATACTTCTTATTTTCACATTTATTCAATTCTATGAAATCCATACAGATAGTATGAAATGGATACGGTGGTGTAGGGAAACTCTCTTGCTTGGGCTTTAATGCCCCTTGTGCATGATGTTTATTACAAATGTGGCATAACGAGCAAAAATTTTTTAGAGTAGTTTGTAAATCTGAATGTCGTGAACACTTGGTTCACCAGCTGTACCATCCCCCCTGTTGAGACATGGTGCTGCCCATGGCTCAACAAAGCTGCATATCTAAATAAATTAGATGGCAATATAGGTTTCCCTTCTTTAGAGATGTACAGCCCCTTTTCGAAAATTGCTCCTCATTTTACCCATCTTTGTTTTTCAACTTGCGTCGTAAGTGTCTGCATTGTCTTTAACATTTCTAAATCTAAAATCTCAGAGGGTTGTAATTCCTCATTCAAAAGAAATGCTTCTGAAGCTGCCTGCTTTGCAGCTGTATCAGCTCTCGCATTACCTTTTGAAATCCTGTCTTGTTACTTGGTATGAGCTGTACATTTACAAATAGCTACTTTCTGTGGTAACTGAATAGATTCTAAAAGATCTAAAATAAACTGCGCGTGATTGATCGGCTTGCCAGTAGATATTATCATTCCTTGATTTTTCCACTGTTGTGCAAAAACATGTACAGTAGAAAAAGCGTACTGGCTGTCAGTAAAAATGTTCACACATTTACCTTTTGCTAAGGCACATGCCTGTGTCAAGGCAATCAATTCTGCTGCCTGTGCAGATAAATTGTGTGGTAAAGATTTTGCTTCTATAATGTCAGTATCAGAAACTACTGCATATCCTACTAGGTTCTGTCCTGCAGGACCCCTTTTGCATGAACCATCCACATAGTATGTCACCTCGGCATCATCCAAGGGAACATCCGTAAGGTCTTTTCTAGGCAGTGTCTTTTGCTCAATCACCTGCAGGCAGCTGTGTAGTGTGCCATCTGCAGGGGTTGGGAGCAAGGTAGAAGGATTCAAAGTCATACATCATTCATTTGTCATATGAGGTTGGCTCAACAATATAGTCATACAGGAAAGATGCCTAGCAGGGGAAAGATATGCTACCTTCTCTTGCAGTAAAATAATTGTGACTGCATGAGGCACTCTCAATGTGAGAGGGTGGAACAACACTACTGAGGCTGAAGCCTGTACTGCCATTGCAGCTGCAACTACTGCTTGTACAAAGTGAGGCAAAGACCATGCCACTGGGTCCAGTTGTGATGAATAATAAGCAATAGGGCATTGCTTGTCCCCATGCTGCTGTGTTAACACTGATATCATATAACCTTGCTTACAATCTACAGTTTGGAAAAAATGTTTATGATAGTTTGGTAATCCCAAAACTAACGAGGATGCTATTAACTGTTTCAGTTTGCAGAAAGCAGATTCTGCTTCTGGTGTCCATTGTAACAAATCCTGTGCTGCCATAGGCCTCTTATATATCAGGTTAGTCAGCAATGCAGATTCCAAGGCATAGTTTGGAATCCAGCTCCGGCAAAAGTTAGTTGTACCCAGGAAGGACATCATTTCCTTCTAGTACTGGGTTTTGATGCTTGCAAAATCGCTATTTTTCTGTCCTCATCTAATGTCCTACCCTCTTTGGATATTACATATCCTAGGTATTTAATTTGTTTTTTCCAAAGCAGCAGTTTATTCTTGTTTACCTTGTGTCCTTCAGAGGCTAGAAATTGTAATAGTGCTATGGTATCTTCTTTGCAATCTTGCTGGGTGGGGGCCGCCAGCAGGATATCATCAACATAAAGTAAAATTTGGCTACCTCTTGGTGGGGAAATTCCTGCCAAGTTACTTGCCATTTCTTGTGCAAATATTGTTGGACTTTCACAATATCCCTGTGGTAGTAGCATATATGTATACCTTTTCCCCTGAAATGTAAATGCAAACCAATATTGGCTGTCAGGGTGTATCGGTATCAAGAAGAACGCATTGCTAATATCTACCACAGAAAAATATTTCTGTTGAGGTTTTAAATCATTCAACAGGGTGTGTGGGTCTGGCACCGTGGGTGCCTTTGGTATTACTGCGTCATATACAGCTTGTAAATCTTGGACCATACGCCACTCCCCATTCGCTTTCTTAACAGGAAATAAGGGTGTGTTACATGGTGAATCAGGAGATTCCACCAGCACCCCTTCCTGAAGTAAAGCTGCTATAATAGGTTTGATTCCTACTTCTGCATCTTTTCTTAAGGGATACTGTCTTTTTTTTGGTCTAATTGCTGACTTTGGCATAATAGTAACTGGTCCCGCTGTACGAATAAGTCCTGCATCTGACTTTCCTGTTGACCAAAGGATTTCTGGTATATTCTGTAAGGCATTCTCTTCCTCCTTCAATAGGAGTGCTAATCAGCTGTCCTTGCTAGACTGCAAGTGTACAGCTGGGTGGGTCTGAGTTATCCAATTCAGCTTCTGCATTTGTACTCCCTGTTCTGACAGTTCTAACTCTGTTTGTTTTTCCCATCTCGTGACTTTTTCTCCTAAGTCTGCCCATATCACATTCTTGTTCTTAGTTAAACTAACATGTGGTAATAGATTTGATTTATAGAGTGCAAAAAACTCCTAGGGCAATGAACAGCTGGCTACACTGTTCCCTTCTGTGCCCCAGTACAGATTACGTAATATCAATCTGTTTGTACGATTTCTAAACAATTTTTGCTCATATTCCTTATCAGGTCCTGGTGTGTTACAATAATACAGAGTACAGTGCAACAAATGTTGTTTATCCATGTCAAGGGAGGGGAACTTGCTGATGGCTACATTCATCAACTCTTTGGTCACTGCCCCTGGACCAGTCGTAGACAAGTCCTGGCTGTACCAATAAAACATCTTACCATCCGTTTGCACTGCAAAGGTATCAATGTGTTGCTGTGCTTCCATACCCTGCATAGTCGGAACTACTGCTATACCAAATAGCTGCATAAAGTCTCTGCCCAAGAGATTCACTGGGCATTTTGCAGAAACAACAATTTTGCTTTTCTGGGTCAATCCTGAAACAGGATCAGTTATTGCAATATTATGGGAGAGGGGCTCCCGATACAGTTGTCCATTAGCTGCTTTCACTAATATGTAGTAGGTTACTCTGAATTCTATGGCAGTTTGGAGGGATGTATCAGGGTCCGTGATGCCCCTGAGTCACACAAGAATTTGACTTCCCTCCCTTCTACCAAGAGTGTAACTTCTGGTTTTGTGTCTGCTAAATAGAGCTCTAAGCACAATAAAGCCAAATCCAATATTTCATTTTCTTCACTATCCATGACTTCCTTTATTTCTTCTGTCACATTCTCTACTCCCTCTATCACATTCTCATTTGTCCTTTCTCTGCTATCCCCTTCTAGTGATTCCTGGCTATCATATAGTCAGTCCTCACCCTCCTTGTCTTCCGTGGTTGCTTTCTTGTTTTTCTTGCAATCCCTTGCCAAGTGTCCCTTCTTACCGCATTTAAAACATTCACCCCTTTTCTTTCGCCCTTCAAAGTCCTCTGATCGTTGATCAGATTGTTTGTTTCCCTGGGCATTTTTCTTGCCCTTTTTCCCGGACTGTACTACATAAACTTCTGCTCCATCTTCTACAGAAAATACTTGGGCTTTCTTTTTCTTTTTGCTATTAGAATGCCTTTCGGCATGCCTAGCATATTCAAATAATGACTGTAACCTGCTTGTACAATGATCTACCATGTGTTTTGTAATAAAACTACTTATGGGTGCAATACTGCCTTTCAAAAACGCATTCTTCAACTGCTGCTCATATGGGGAATCTTGTGTCTGATCTCCAGGAACCTGCATTCCACAATGGTTATTAAAACATTCTAATAATCTAGCATAATACCTGTCAATAGTTTCACATTCTTGTTGGATGCATTGATTAATGCAAGTCCAGTCTGCCCTAGGCTTCCATTTCTCAGAGATTTGGTCTGTAAGACCTTTCACTCTGTTGTCTAATTCTGTGCTGCTATGTGGGAGGGGCCTGAGTGCAGCGTCACGGGGATTCCAGTCACCACTAATCATGTGCCAAATGTGCCAATCTGGTCCCACAGTTTGTCTGACTACTTTTTCTACCTCTTCTCCATTTAAATTATAACTTAGCCTCATTCCTTGCAAGTCTTCCAAGAACTTTCTAAAATTTACTTTTGGATGGGGAATTCCCTCAGTAGCTTTCCGGATGTCTTCCGGAGTCCAGGGTCTATACACTAGAATAGTTGGATTCTGACCTTCTTGCCCTGCCTGAGGATTAGGTACTTCTATAAGTGGGCATATTTCTTCTTCGCTCATAAATTGTGAATTTCTACCCATTTGATATAACTCAATGTCCCCTTTTGAGTTTCCTGCCCATGTTCGAGACCTGGTCTCGACAGGATCTCTAATAAATGGTTCCACTTTTGTAGTGTCTCTATTTACCATGACAACAGGATATCACGGAGGTGGACTAACTTGTTCACGTGCTTCATATTCTGGTAAAGGAGGTGGAGGGGCCAATGCTATTACTAAGTTATTGTCCTCTTTATCCAAAAACATTGCTTTTGATTTAGTATTCTTTTGTTCCCTTCAGTTTACCTCCTCAAGCCACCTGTGTAACTGAGGAATTCCTAATTGGCGCTGCTTTTTAACCTGACCTTTAGAATCAGTTTTAAGCTGTTTGACAAGTTTGACAAGCGAGGATTTCTCTAATTTGCCATCAAATTCATACTTATTAACCCATTTTGAGTAGTATTTAATATTATCAACACGCTGTGACTGCATGTATTTTGCGTCTTGGGTTAACGGCGGATTTTGGGCCCTTTTTGTGCAATTATTACCCATTTTGTTCTACCCTTTTAATCGTTACGTAACACCTTATTTTTTAACGTGGTACCATGGATGTTTTTATAGTCTCTTCAGAATGACTGCCTACCTGCTCTGTTTCCCTGATCTAGGACAGGACAGTAATCTTTCTGTCCCTGACTTATAAACAAAGTCTCTAACAGAACAAATACAAATCTAGTCCCTGATCTAAAACAGAAAAAAGAAGGTGGATTCACCTTACCTGAGCCTTCGTGATTGATCACCTGGTTTGAGTAAACCCGTCCTTCAGTCGCAGATCAGAAAGTGGCTGGCCTCTTTTGTACGACAATTCAGTCGGAGGACTTTTCAAATAAGAAGAACCGATGTGGTTTCTTCCCATACGGTTTCAAGCCACCTGGCCAGTCTGATCCGAGGCGAAGTGAAGGTTTCCGACTCGAAGGACCAATATGTCAAAGGAAAAAACTACAAAGACCAATACACGTAAGGTTCAGTTAAGGCACTTTTAATTTAGTTGCTGCAAGGAGACAAAAACATGCAAATACAAGGATTTGTCTAACTATTAACAGGAAGTATGTTCATTCTTATACTGTTTTACAAGACATTGGCCTTCTAAGCTGACATAATCAAACACAACTTTAAGCATTGTTCTACAGCAGATGTTGCTCAGATTTTCTGCTGACATGACTAGATTTGTGAGAAACTTTTGAGAAAAACAACCTGGCCTTGGTGACCATTAGTCCGTTTACAAGCCTCTATTGTACAGTGTTACTTTTCAAGGTACTCTTCTAATTCAGATACAAGCAAATGCTGATTGCAGTTCATATTTTCAAACAGGCTTTGTCCTAATTATCTCTAACTTCTACAGCTGTGTATTTTCTCACACCATAAGCGGAACTTCTTGTCTAGGTTTCATACAAGTAGTATTGTTCTATTCTTTATTTTCCTAACGCAAGCAGAAATCACCTGCTTCTCAGTAAATTTCCAAGACACAAGCAAGAGTTTAGCTAACAATACAAGGTCAGAAAGCATCTGCAGTTTTTGTACAGATTTATGCAGTATGAAATAGAATAAATGTGTTAACCCTTTTCAGGCTCTAAATGCACTAAGCATATTACTGATACACACACATTAATACATATTTTTCTAACAACATGTCATGAACATATCACCTGTGACTACTCAGGAACATACAGTGCAGAGCTGGATTTCCCTTAGACTGTCAATACAGGCCTTGTGTAGGTCCTATGATCTTGTTAAATGGGTATGTTTGTAGGCATTGCATTAGGTGGACATGTCTAAAGACACAGGTGTCATGGGTGACCAGTGGAGAGGGGATACTACCTCTGTCAACATAGATATTGTACCTTATGTACTGTTAGCATGCTATCTGCCATGTGCATGTGTGTAATGACTGTAGCCACCTGTATGTAGAAAGGTAAACAAAAGCTATGGTAATGTAATATACGTTGTATGAGTGTGGGATGTACATATCTAGGACAGGTATGGTTAGGTCATATCCATCCATGAGGGTGTTGGTTACTGGTGTACAGCGACATTAAACCATGTTACTGCTGACAACATCTGAGGGAACCTTGGTATGTGTACAACAGAGCAGGTTACAAACAGTGGTATTATTGCATTGCATAAAACATTATGCAGCTGTGTCTGTACATGGGTACATTGCACAGCTGATGTAGGCCTAGGTACAGTCCACCAATCGAGGGTTATCTGGTGGCCTACCATACTATGTCATACCACATATGGATGTGAGTTGGTAGTCTGGGAACATGGTGGTGGATGTATATGTGGATACAACCTAGAATGTGGCTTTTGCCACTTTCACCTGTACCTGACTCATCTGTGATGCATTATGTTGGAGAAGAGGTCCTTATATGTGAGTAGCCTTTATGAATATGTGTACACCACCATCTGGCATGGTCCATACCACTGTTATGGCCCATATGTCTGGATCTGAGTTATATGGTGGTAGTGCAATTGTGCACTACAGAGCCCTCATCCAAGTGTTCCTCACTGCACAGATGTCGGTATTCCCCATTGTAGGTTCTACATTGAGGTAATGGATTACTGAAGCCACACATCTAGTACGGCTTAGCATAGGCATCCAATTCAATTATCATGTAGGTGTCAGGATGTTACCTCTGTCTGTAGGACATTTGCCTTGGAATGTGGCTATATGGGTAAATGAGACCTAGGTATTATCCACACACACACACACACACACACACACACACACACACACACGTGTAACATGGATGCATTTGCTTTGTATTGAAGGCTCGTCGTTCAGTCATGTCAGCCCAGAATGACAGACACTGGATAACCTCATAATAACAGTAGGACATTGGCTCATTGTTTTGGTGGTCTAGCAGTTGCCACCCATACCATGACATCACTGCGTGTGGCATTAATGTGCTTGGTAGCACATGCCCCATGTAAGGTGACGGACAGTGGCAGAACTTGTGTATATGACCAATGTGAGATATACTTAGGGTAGCGGTCCTGCTAATAATGACAACCACTACCACAGCCGGGAAAGGTCATCTTGTCACCTGCACTTCAGTACCATTACACAAGGTGACTTACACATTATGCTTGCACATGTCACTGTTCCACGTATAATGCCACTGTCTACAACCTGCTATCAATGTATGCCTTTCAGAGCAGCAAGGTGTGTGACACACACTGTAGGTAGAATGTGCCTGTGCAATCCAGGTAACCTACTGTCTGTCATGTCCACACATGCATGAATGTGTATACGTATATGTATGCATGTGTATCACACAGCACAGACACAGATATATCATTTACAGGCCACATACAGGTATCGGGTAGTAAACCAGTATGATGTGCATATATACTGACAGGTAAGATGTACCTAGCTGTAAACCTGTGTGTTTACAATAGGAGTACGTTACAACATGTTCTGTACATGTAGGTGTTTGAGCATGCACAATGTAGCCTTGAGTGGTTAGAATCGGAGTGCATCCCAAAGAGCCCTGTGCTACTAAGTGTATGAGCGTACCCACTGCCACCTAGTGTAATGTGAGTCAGTGCATCCAACAAGCCCTTTGTTACTAAGTGTATGAGCATGCCCAGTATAACCTTGTGTAGGTGTAGTCATAGTGCATCCCAAATGGCCCTGTGCTGCTAAGTGTATGAGCATGCCCACTGTAACCCTGTATAGTGATAGCAGGTGTCCATTCTGCAGATGGCCATACTCTGGTTCAGGTTCATGTTGTGCTACAACTATACCTCTCAGGTCTACCTGCGGATGATGTGTCTTGTTTGTGCATACAGGTTGTGTTGGACACCTACTTTAAACACACTGGTCTACAGCTATGTACCTCATTACTGTCAGTCTCCCTATTGTTGTCCTCAATTGTAGATGGGCAGTCTGACTGCCTTGGAACATGTAATCTCTGTGGCGCGTCTTGTAACTGCTTACCACTGTAATAGAGTGAACCTTATATAAGCAGGAGTTCTGATCCCACCACAGCAACTGTGTGCGTGTGTTTGTGTGTGTGTGTCAGCAAATGGCTGAGTGTGTGTGTGTGTGTGTGAGTCTCATCAAAAGCCTTATTGTGTGTGTCAGCAAATGGCTGAGGGTGGTGGTGTGTGTATATGTGTCCGCATCCTCTCATGGCATCGGGTTTTGCTGCATTCCAAAGCGATACCTCCTTTTGCACTGGCCTTTATCCTTGTCAGCCACTAAACTTCTCTCTTCCCCCCTCCCCACTGCAAGTAATTGGTCCTGTGATGTCACCCAACTCAGACGTGGAATCAGTAAGTGTCGGTGTATGTGTTCCGTGGCACATACCCCAACTGCATACCACTGTACTAGTTACCTTTACATATGCAAGACGTGTATGCGCAATACTGGCATGTGTGTGCGTGTTTGTGTGTGTGACTATCCTGTAGCCAGGCATACACATGTGTAATGTCATTTAGCACACCATGGTAGCCATCTGTGGTGCCGGTGTCTACAAAGTATTGCATAGTTAGGAATGGTAAAGAATACACGGTCAAGCACGACTACAGTTGGGTATGTTATTTTCCTGTGCCACTGTCGAGCAGTGTCACAGACATGGCCACCGGGGTGTAGGTCAATACCCATCATTCCCCCACCCTAACACCACAATCCCAGGGGTAGATTACAATAGCCATTATTCCCCACCCCATTCTCCACATACACAACAACCATCCCTTCTCTGGCAAACTGCTTATGATTTAAATGTTATAACATAGGCGATGCCTCTGTTTTGTGTACACATCATTTCCTTTGGAACCCTTCTGTGTCACAAAGGATGTTCAGATGTGTGTGTGTGTATATATATATATATATATATATATATGTACAGATGTAGACTTGTCTTTGTTGTTTCACAGAGTACAGTACATTCAAGAGTACTGTACATATGTACACTAAGGTACTGTCCCATTTGTTTTCAGTACTGTGGAATACCTGTGGTAGGATGTGCATTGTAGACACCATGCAACATGTACACAACCCAGATGGCCTAGTGGTACGTCCAGTGACCTCAGTTTGCATGGTCCAGGGTTCAAGAGCTGCAAGCCTTGTTGATACTGTCAATTAGGACTGCATAAGGCAGTTATAAGCAGGAGTAAATGTGTTTTCATGACAGAAAGCAGCAGATACATGCAGGTAACAGACATGTACAACTCGCAGTACACTTGGAATGCCCTTCTTTGGCAATCCTGCTGATGTCACCCACCTATGAATACACCTCTGGGACTGCTGTAACCCAATAATCTCCATGACACGTGCTGTAACTATGTAATGCTGTAGTGTGTTAATCTAGTTTGGTAGGTTTTCTAATCCCAGACAGGTCAACTGTGTGTGTGTGTGTGTGTTATTCTGCCTGCCTGTGAAAGAAACTATGCTTTTAGAGTATGTACACTCTTTACAACCCACATGACCACCTTTGTCAATCCTGCTGATGTCACCCACCAGACATACACCTCTAGGACTGCTGTAACCCAGTATTCTCCATAGCACGTGCTGTAACTGCATATTGCTGTAGTGTAAAAAACTAGTTAGGTAAGGTTTCTATTCCAACAGAGACTAAGAGAGTGTGTGTGTGTGTGTGTGTGTGTGTGTGTGTGTGTGTGTGTGTGTGTGTGTGTGTGTGTGTGTGTGTGTCTGCATGAGACAGGTACAATGCTTTTTAGAGTATGCACACTCTGTACAATTCACATGACCACCTTTGGCAATCCTGATGATGTCACCCACCTAGGAATAAATCTCTAGGACTGCTGCAACCCAGTATTCTCCACAGCATGTGCTGTAACTGTGTATTGCTGTAGTGTGATAAACTAGTTAGATAGGGGTTCTATTCCAAGAGAGACCAACTGTGCGTGTGTGTGTCTTTGTCTGCATGAGAGAAGTACAATGTTTTTAGAGTATGCACACTCTGTACAATTCATATGACCACCTTTGGCAATCCTGCTAATGTCACCCACCTAGGAATACACTTCTAGGACTGCTGTAACCCAGTATTCACCATAGCATGTGGTGTAACTGCGTAATTCTGTAGTGTGATACACTAGGTAGGTAGGGGTTTGATTCCAGGACATGGCAGGTGTGTGTGTGTGTGTGTGTGTTTGACTGTCAGAGCCTGAGTGGAGGTGGCTGTGTCTAACCACTGGACATGTTGTGGAGTAGATTTTGTAATTTTCCTATATGGTGTCCGTCTTATGTCACAATTCCCACCTCAAGAGAAGTACAGATCTCAGTCAGCCACAGGACTGTGTTGGCAAGCCATACCCCTACTTCTGGCAAAAGGCCTGGTGATCAAAGTATGCAACCCTACTAGTACCCGGAATATGTCCCGAACCCATGTGTCATACACAAACACACTTGCCTAGAATATCCCACTATGTTGCTAGTACCCTTCACATTGATGACAGATAGTAGGCATGGTGTGATTGCATGGGCTGCAGAGGACATGGCACCCTGTACATTGGTACAACAGACACATAATTGCAGACAATGTGCCTTCACTATGTTCCCCACTGGATGCCTGCAACATATGTGGTGCCATCAAATGTGATCCACAGAGGCCATACAATGCCGTACACATGCACCCTGTATGTACCGAGCTCACTGACACCAGGGAATACCTGTATCATGCTATCAATGCAGGTGCAGGGTCAACCTGCTGACTATAAGCAGGTTCTGGCACACCAGGCCAGTATTGGCATATCGGAGGATATCAGTCTGTGTACACAACATGTGCCAGCCAAACCAGGTACACCTGTACATGTTACTGTGCATTATTGTGGGACATGCACATCCCAGGCAATGTCCATGTCAAGGACTATAAAACAAAGACATGGCATTCATTGCAAAGCTATGGCCATACACAATGGTAACCAGGATGTCAGGGCAGTTCATGCAATACCCATCCGTGTGGGACATTGCAGACACTATACCCCTGTACCACACTGCATACCATTGTCGGGTGGCGCAATGCCAAGAATTACCCCTCACCCAGCCTTGTACAGCCATCTTGCACAGCTAACCACTACGTACCCATGAAGCAATGCACACATGCATGTCAGTACTGGCACCTTGTGTCTGCATATAGGGTATGATGCTCCCAACCACAGTCATTCCTGGTATAACTCCCACTGGCATACCAACAGATGTCAAACATGTTCACATGCCCTAGCCCATAGAACCTCCGGATATCCCCTGAGGTGCTTGTAGTACATGTGCATTACTGCAGTGTGGCAAACTAAGTAGTTACGGAGTGTATGTGTGGGCCTGGCAAAGAGTGTCAATTTATGTCCATTAGAGAGTGTGGTTGTGCTGACAATGACATCCGTTCATGTGGACAGCCATGTGTGCTACACCTAATGTATGTCTACTATACCTCTGTCGCAGATGTCTCTCACCAACACACACATATGTTCTTACAGCATAGCAACATGTCAGCTTTGTAGCATATGGAGTAACTGCATGCACTTGTAATAGTAATGACTAGTCAGTCAGGGGTTTGACCCCTGTACTGGTAGGTGTGTGACAGACGATGCTTAGGTTTAATTCTCAAAGCCCTTCTCTGATGTACTTTGTCTGTCCCTCCCACACACTCTCTGATGGATGTGGAGATGTACACCTGCTCAGCAGCAGCTTGTGTATTGTAAGTGATGGTCATGATCAGGTGATGGCCTCTGTACCTATTTCAGTCCTCCTCTAGCTGACTGCATGTGGAACAGCTGTGATTATGTTCCCATAGCCATTCATATGAAAAACACAGTACAATACCTAGGAACATCATATTGGTGTTTGCCCATGACAGTTGCTGTGGTACCTGGATGTGGTGTTTGGAAACGGCATCACAGATGATATTGGGATGTTCCTCAAACAACATACACAGTGGGAAATAGCCTACAGACAGGAGGGTGATGTGCCAGACATGACTACAGCATGTAATTGTAGCTATGCTTCATTGAGACTACTGCCTGTTTAACAAGTTGTGTGTGGTAATGGCTATTCTGCATATTTTAAAACTGACATGACAGTGCTCTGTTCATGGGGGACGCCCATCTGTAGGGCCATCTGTGGACTGGTCAGTGTGTGGAACCATTTGTTTCCTGTGTTACACACTGAACGCACATCTGTGAACAGCAGGAGCATAGTGTGTGGATTGTAGCCAGTACATGGTGATAGGGATGTGTTACTGCCATCGCATCCCTGACTGGACATATGTCACATGAAACAGTGGTATGAAAGACACTGTCTGGGGTTCTCAGTGACATGCCAATAATGGGCTACTGTTCATAGCTGCAGTCACACATCTTCTACACTTTGTACAGATGTCATGCAGTATATATGCATGTGTTGTGCTCTCCCTTCAAATGTATACCATCTGTTGTGTTGGGTTGTCGGTCATATCTATGCATGCTGTTGTAAGTAATCCTGAATGCTGCTGACTATTACTAAGCCATATGTATTTAAAATGCAACACCAAAGGCTGTATGGGTTTGGAGGTCCCGGCAGAACCTCCTGTCCCACTTCATCTAGTCATGGCACCGGGTACCAGCACATCTGGGGCCCAGCCTTGGACCTCCTCCTCTGTTGGCTCTGCACCACCTTCTGGTGGTTCTGCCACTGAGGATTGGGCTTGTCCCCCCTGGGAGCAGGGCCAGACAGGAACATGTCTGCTGTCATACAGTCCCGGATGTGGTGCGTAGGGGGCTCAATAAGGGGTTTTGAAGCCAGATACGCCAGCTCAAGGGCAGAGTGTCACATTTACAGGGTGAGGCTGCCCCTCCTAGACAGCTCCCAGTACTGCCTCCTTTGCAGCTCTTTTGGTGCAATGGTGGCTGCCCATGGCTGGGGACCTTCGTCCCACTGTTTCCATCTGGGAGCTCATGGGCTTGTGAATGCTGAACACTCCTCCCTGTCTGAGGTCCCCCCATGTGTCATATACCAACCCTGTATGGTGTCTTGTCTGTCATCCTATCCTACCTATCCTCCACGGGCATACCTACTCTCCTTCCCTCACATCCCACTCTCACCCTACGGAAACATAAGGCCAATCGGTTCCTAGGACATTTGCCCCATACATAGCTGTCCATTTCACACATGTGTCCACTGGACACATGTAACCCTTTTAATATGCATCACAACATACTCCTGTTGTCCTCACCCCTGTCTCTCAGGCGCATGATCCTAGTATGCACATGACTCCTACATATTCCAGGTACACGTGATGTGGACGACCCCATTGTACATGCAACACTACCAGTCCCTCTATGGTTAGCCCATCTACCTTTATCACGATGATGATGTCGCACACAGCACCTTGCAAGAGTATTGTTCTCACATAATGATTGGACAGGAACTGTTATGTTAATGTAAATAACATGCACAGAGTGATGTATACGGCCAATGTACAAATGTTTGCGTGTATGAATGACATATATCTGTCTGAGGGAGTCTTGATATTACATAGGACAACACCAGTACATAATACTGGCATTACTGGTGTTTCACTTTTCATTCGTTTGTAATGCTTTGTTGTCACATGGTATGTTCCTGATATATCTCTATATATGTATGTACCTATATGCTGAACATAAACACTCACACATACATCTACATGATGGAATACATTTCCTATACTGTTGAATGACTGCACTGGATGATATGTTTGTGGTAATGTCCGATGTCTGTATATCTGCCATGGCTTATTGGTAAATCACATTATCTGCGTGTGCAGGGTCCTGGTTCCAAGCCTTGCAGAGGCCATTTATTTTGTTGCAGGGCACAACAAGGCCATTGGATACAGAGTGATTAAGGCACATTAAAGCAGTTGTGACTGGGTGTGCGTGGGTTTGGATGGTGTTAAGCAATGCTAACCTCTGGTTACAGTTTCTTACACTCAGCCTCTACATTGCTTTACCAGTGTAATACTCGCATACTGGCAGCCAAACAGGCTTACACCCGCTTGCTCCCACACTTGCAAATGCACTGCATTTGGTGTTTGCATCTGACACTCACACCCCTGGGTGAGACTGAGGACTATGATATTACCTTGTGATGCCTATTACATCGGATTACATGCCTACAGTATCGGGAATGGCTGCCCATTAAGCAACAGCATGCCGTTCGACTGTCCAGGGTTGGATTCATATTATTGGTGTGTTCCTCTTACAATCTGCACCCATCTGGCTAATACATGGGAACTGAGACTCTTCAATACAAACAAGTAATTGGGTTTTGGAACCCACATCTGTCAGCCGAGTCATGCTACTGCATACCTAATATTCTATCACCTTTCTAAGGTTGTCAGTGGAATATGTGCTTTCTGTCCCTATCAGACCTCTCATACGACTGGGGAAAAATAAAGACTAAATCAGGGACACGGCATAACAACATCAGGGACACATTTGAATTATTGGTGCTATTAACCTGACACATTGACAGACTCAGAGCATATGAATTCATACACATTTTCTGAGGTACATGATGTTTATGACTCTTAATTGTTGTCGTTATTCATTAGGTGAAATTCACCACCTTTCTTCCTAATGTCACTAGTTTTTGGAGGGTTTAAGTGGGACAGAGTTAGAAACTGAGTCGAAATCAGGGACGTCCCTGGAAATCGGGGACAGTTCAAAGGTATGGCCCCTATTTGTTCCCCCAGTGGTTGATGGCCTGTCCAGTGGATGTGCTCTAAGAGGTTAGGAGGTATGGGCATCAGCTATGTCCATATTGGAATATTATTTACATCCCCGGGGTGGTCCTAATACAACTTTGCCAGCCAACACCTGCACGCCTAGGCCCATAATCGCATACCCATAGTTCCCCCACCTGCCACTCCCCTACAGCACTCATCCTTACTGTGGGTGCAGATGGGGTATAAACAAACCGCTACACACTGCCCACTCTCCCTGTGTCCGGATACGTGTCGTACGTGTGTCGACACATGGGTTATCAGGCTTGCACAACCTACTGATCCATGTACATCTACAGCCTGGTTTGATAAGTCATTACCGAGACTGCCTCCGATCATTAATTTTTGTTGTTCCACAAGGGACATCAATGTCTATGTTTCAAGATTAGACCTTGCAGGTCTCTCCCACTGGTAGTATCCTTCCGGTGGTCTGGGAAGCAGTGGTGTGTTTAACTTTATTGTGTGTCTGTATGTCTCACTGGCCTAGCTGGGGGGGTGAAGCTACATGTTACACGTTTGTTTATTGGACCTCCCACCCCCATATGTACAGCCTGTGAAAATATGTTACTCGTAACTGATGTATTATATCCTAGCTATATACATGTGTATATTTACTGTCACATATATATATATATATATATATATATATATATCTATATTTACATTACTATATACAGACATATCTGTATATATATGCATACATGTATATTTATATTTTGCTGTCTATATATATATATATATATATATATATATATATATATATATATATATATATATATAAACGACATATGGGTCTATGGGTGTCTGCATATGTATATATTTATATGTGGGTATGTATCTGTATTCTGTCTCTGTATGTATACATTTGTACTACGGAGAGGGAGAGGCTTATCCCTATGTTGCTTTGGGTAGATATACACACACATATCTCTACATATATACGTCTACATCTGGTTATTCCGTTCCTTGCCATATAGATTACACTTTGCTGCAGTGGGACTCATAGTGGGTGTGGCTGCTCGTTGGGCGACGCCTCTGCCCAATGAACACATTCGCTTGCATCCCTAGGGCTGTCCATATAGGCCCACATCAGCCAACACCTGCACACCTAGACCCATAAGTAGCTACCCATAGTTCCCCCACCCTCGCCTCCTCAACAGCACCCATCCTTACTCTAGGACCTGGTCTGTTCTGTTCACACCACTACATGCTGCCCACTCTCCACTTCACGGGACCCATTTCATACAATTGTCTTGGCCAATGGGTCATCAGGGTTTCTCACCCTTGTATTTTGAGTCTGTATACACAGCGGCCAAAATGGCCGGTCTACCACCTTCTTTTGGTTTGGGCAATTTTTGGGGTGTCCCGCAAGGGATGCTCCAGTCTGTTTTCCAACATTACAATTCAAGGGTGCACTGTGTACACCCCGGTTGTATCCTGCCTGTGGTCTGAGGAGTAGTGGACTCTTTACATTGTTTGCGTGTATGTTTCCCGTGTCCAGCTGGGGAGGGGGGGGGTGGAAGGGCATGCTACGTGTTTCATGTTTTTTTGCTTGGGCTCCTCACTTCCATTGGCATAGCCTGTGAACATATGTCATTCTTGTGTGCTGTTTCCTTTCATAGCTGTATATCTGTGTATATCTACACACACACACACACATATATGTATGTGTATATCTATATATCTATATATATATATATATATATATATATATATATATATATATATATATATATATAATGTCTGCAACTATATATATATATATATATATATATACACACACACATATATGTATATGTCTGCAACTAGATATATATATATATATATATATATATATATATATATATATATATATATATATATATATATATATATATATATATATATATATATATATATATATATATATATATATATATATGTGTGTCTGTAAAGCAATACATACTCCGCGCAAACACACTTACACATGCGTACTGGTGTTTATATATGCTTGACCTACTTACTAGTGCATTATTCAATATGATACTAACACTTCACTCCAGTTATCTTTTAATTGATATTTAGCAGTTTATACAGTGGACAGATGTTACAATATGTTCATGTACGGATTATCGATGGTAATTGGTATGTGATACAGTGGGATTCGGTATGAGAATGTCTGTTCGTTAGGGGGTTGCTCTAACCAATGCACTATTGCTATGCTGCATCATTTGCATATATACCCATGGCTCCTGGGTCCCCAAACACACCCCCCAAAGCCTCCTTGACACTGCTGTCATCCATTCTCCAGTCAGATTTGCAGGGTATCCACACCACTACACATTGGTCACTCCCTACTCCTATAGACCCATCCCATTGGTTGACTCACTCCACGTATCCTGAGAGCTCCCATACATTTAGTCCACAAACATTGGTAAAGTGAGCGACCAAAAGAATACTATTCACAATTATTGGGTTATCCCACATGGGACACGCATGTGTTTAAGGCAAGAATAGACTCTAAACTTCATTACATCCTTACTTCCGTTAACATGACACTACAATTAATTAATATGTGGTAATGCACATGTTACACATGAGAGCCTAATTATGTATGTGTTCGGCGGATTACTTTTACAAATAGACCAGTTAAGTAATTGGCGTTGCCGTAGCCGGCAGATCGCAGGAACGATTCCATGTTTGGGGAAGTCCTCACATTTGATTATTGTCAGAACAGCACTAACTTTGGACACTGTACACACCTCTGCATTTTAGCAGTTTTGTCCCATCCCTCTTCTGCACAGCCTACTATTCCATCTACTGTCAAGGTGTGTAAGTGCACATTCATGCTATTTATGTCTGCAAATGGAATGCATGTGTTATAGAAAATGTACTTCTACATATTGATGTCAGCATGTGTGTATGCATAAATACCTATAATGAACTCGCTGACCTCCACGGGGCAGTCCAATTAGAACTGGGCCATCCACGCCTGGCTCCATAATTTCATACCCATAGTTTCTCCACCCCACCTGTGTTCAAATTACACGAGTAACTTCCATTGTCCACTTGTTATCACAGCCATGACACACCTCCACACATTGCCCTTTCCAGAGCATTAGGGGCCCTACACATATGTTGTGCCACCCCATGTATTCTCAGGCTCTCCCACCATTTAGTCTTTGAACATACCAGACCTTGCTTGTGTAATGGTCGGAAGGCCAAATGGTCTATATAATTTTTGGGTAGTCCCAGCAGGGACTACCCTCTGTGTGTAAAGCAGACTTAGCAAATCAACAATGTTACTCCCACTGGTAATATCCTGCCTATGGTGTGAGTAGCAGGGCTTTGCTCACCCCTGGCCAACGTGATATGACATACGCTAACAGCACTATATAATACTATAGTTACTGTTGATTCCCTTCTCATTCCTTTGCTATGCTTTATTGTTATGACTTTCATTGTTCATATATATATATATATATATATATATATATATATATATATATATATATATATATATATGTATGTATATGTGTGTGTGTGTGTGTGTGTATGCTGTTGTCTTTCGGCTTTTCCCGGTTAGGGGTTGCCACAGCGGAACTCCGGTCCACTAATGATTGGCCGAGGTGCCAGCTCAACATTCAACCTTCAACGAAGGCATGCCCATTTACGCATGTCTTTCGAACTCCCACCCAACCGCGGGGAAGACATGCAGACTCCACACAGAAGGCACTCCCCGCACTCCAGCCGAGAATCGAAGGGGAGAAGCTCTTGCTGTGAGGCAACAATGCTACCGCTGCACCACCGCAGAAGTATATATATTACATATGTACATACTTATGTACATTTCCTATGCTGGGCACTGCTTATACCCACGCAAGCACACTCAGATTTGCTTACTGTTTGTTATATATGTTCACTGCTGCTTATTTCTGCTTACTTGTGCCTTATTCATTATGACAGTACAACTTTGATTGAATGGATGTGGTTAAAAGTCGCATGCGGTACTCAAGTTCACTTTTACATGCTATTATGTCAGTTTTACAGCAGAACGACATTCATTCCACATGGAAAATTATATGTGCTATAGTTGAACTTGAACTGTGAATGCCTGTTTGTTAGGCGGATGCTTTATAACCACTACACTATTGGTGTGCTGCTTCATTATGATGTATACCCATGGTTCATAGTTACCCGAACACATGCCTCAACACTTCACTAACAGAGCAGTCATCCATTCTCCACTTGGAAAAACCACACTACTACACATGCACCATGCCCTACTGCTCTAGACCAGTCCCGCATGTTGACTCACTCCAAGTATATTCAGACGTCCCAAGCTTATAGTCCTGGAACATACGTTCATATAATGGTCAGGGTGTCCAGTTAGTCATCTGGTTTTAGGCACGTCTGACTCGGGACTGGGACTGCCCTGTACCTGTTTGAAAGTCAGACTTAGTGTGTGGACAAAGTTTTTTCCCCATTGTTAGCATCCTATATGTGGTTGGAGACATAGGGGGTTTGCTCACCTCTGACTGACCTGATATGACAGCACTAAATAATACGGGGGTTCTGCTACTGTTTTACTTCACATTCATTATGAATGCTTTATTGTGAGCATATTCATTCTTTACAGATATATATATATATCTGTACATACGCATGCATATACATCTACATGATTATTTACTTTGATCATACTATTGAATGACTGTGGATAACATCAGAGTTAAGTATAATTGCTGTGGCTTAGTGGTAAATCACATTGGTTGTGGTGTGTAGGATCCTGGCGTCGAGCCTTGCCTTGGCAGTTTATTATATTGCTGGGCAGAACAAGGGTCGTTGGACAAAGGGTGAGTACAACACTTTTCAGCAGCGGTTTTCCATTTCGCCATGTTTAACCGCCTCTTCCCGTTACGCAAACACCTTCTCCATTCTTACCGTGATACGTCACTCCAGTTCACATTTCAATGGTATTATATCATTATACAGCATAAAAATGTCAGAATATGTTTGTAAACGGACTCCGCGTCATAAATGGTGTGTGCTGCAGTCGAACTGGCAACATCTGCTCGTTGGGCAGATGCTCTAACCACTACACTATTGCTGTGCTGCTTCATTTGCATGTATACACATGGTTCATAGTTACCCGAACACATGCCGCAACACTTCACTAACACAGCAACCATCCATTCTCCAGATGGAAACAAACCACACCACTACACATGCGCCACTCCCTGTATGTTGGCTCACTCCAAGTATATTCAGACATCCCAAGCTTATAGTCCTGGAACATGCGTTCATATAATGGTCAGGGTGTTCAAATAGTCTTCCGGATTTCAGTGGTTGGATATGCAGGAGGTTTGCTCACCTCTGGCCAGCTTGATATGACAGCACTAAATAATACAGGAGTTCTGCTGCTGTTTTCCTTCACATTCGTTATGAATGCTGAATTGTGACCATGTTTGTTCTTCATGAATATATATATATATATATATATATATATATATATATATATATATATATATATATATCTGTACATACACATGCATATACACCTACATACTTATTTACATTTCCCATACTGTTGAATGACCACCACTTACCACCACGCATACCCACTTACGTCTGCTTGAGAGTGCCTTAATTACCCTATATCCGACAGCCATTATTCTGGGCATCATATAAAATTAGCAGCCCTTGCATTGCTTGGACCCAAGAACAGAAACACCATAGTCACTGGTTTGACTACTAAACCATCCGTGATACATTCTGCATGGATGGTAGTTAGGATATATGACTTTACTACAGGCATTACACACTACTGGCAACAAATGTGACAGTCGGTTGGTGTACATATGTATAGTACATGTTAATGTTCATATGTTTCTGAGAGACATATGTATACATTTGCAGGTATACATATTTATGAATAGGACACATACGTGACAACTACTTACATGCATGTATGTGTGATGTGTAGCTGTAGCTATGCGAATATAAGTATGCACATTTCTAGATATATGACTACATATCTGGGGTTATACATGGCCATGTATATGAACACCCGCATCCGGGAGGGACCTGTACTGTTTGTGTACAGGGGTTGTGTGCATCATTACGACATGGAACCTGGACAGGGTATACAATTTGTGGACGTGTACTATTTGGAAAATGGCTATGGGGAAGCTTCTAGGGAACATGTGAAAGGTATATATTCTCAATAATGCACATGGGGAGACGTGCATCACGGTCGGGTAATAGGTTCTGCAGGACCGAGTGGAGGCTGAGCAAGGTTGTGGACAAGTACAGCTAATCCAACTTGTATCCGAATGTCAAAGGGGGTGGAAATCGTGTTGTGCCACCAAGTCTTATCTTGAGAACAGACATTTATCCCATGAGGGATGTCCAAAAATTGTGGACGCCAATGACCCCCATTATTTTGGTTATATGATAATGATGGAGGGTTATACATGCATGAAATACCTAGTTTGTAGGCCTGAGACTGCCTAGGGTGAGACTGCCTACCAGATGTACGTAGGGGGCACTATGTGCAGATATGGCTGGCCAAGCTAGCAGCCTGAGTATGGATGGTTTTGGTGGACGTTCAGCAAGGGGGGGGTGGTGCGCTGTGGAGGGGACAACGGGTATTCAATTATGTATCCAGCTGTGTAGGGGTTGGATGGCTCAGTTCAGGCCAAAACTTTATGCGAGTGTGAGGTGGTACCATTTTTGTACATGTGTATCGTACATTTTAATGTTCATATGTTTGTGGGATTGTGTTCTGCAATATGACCTGACAGGGTATATTGGGGATGTGAATGTATGTTCTTTAGTTTCCTTTTTGATTGTCCCACTGCTCCCTCATAAACCTCCAGTTCACCTGTTATACATCCAACCCAGTCTCCCCTTGGCGGATTATTACATTACCCATCACCCCCCCAAACTCCACATACACACCATCCATCCCTTCTTTCATTGTTAGCCCATGGCACAGACAGCAGTGCACATTGCCTACTCTACATATCTCTGATACCAATATGGTTGTGAGGCCAACCCTGGCATATTTGGTCTTCCACATTCTGTACTTCATGCACATAGGTACACGCAAATACTTATCTTTCATGACATGGTAGGTTGACCCAGGTAATACCGTTTCAGTTTTGGCCCTTCCAGATGAGGACAACTGAAACCACAAATGGGCAGATATTAAGCAAATGCTCTAACCATCGGGCTAGGCTTAGCAAAGGGCAGCGGCGTGCAAACACGCTGCGTTTCACTTCCACTTGGTATAAGAATCAACACAACAATGAAATACGAACATGGGGTTTTAATTGTAATAGTTCTAGGGACAGGGACTCAACATTCAGCTACGTGCTTGTGTGTTTACTCCTGTGATTTTATTTTGGTGTTCGCGGAACTCTCTTGTATGCTTTACATACATTTCAGTATCCACGGACACTGACAGGATTGATTACTATTAGATGCAGGCTGTACTAGTCAGCATTTTAGGTTGTGCGACTGTAGCAGACATGTTCACGCCTCCGTGCAGCGCTTAAACACGCCCCCTGCACTTGCGCATGTTTCCTGTGCACGTGGATGGTGCGGCAGCGCACCTTCATTAATATGCATATGGTGCTGCTGCGCCATCTGTACGCCGTACGCTCGGCACAAGGCTAACACCATCCTTGCGCCGAGCTTCATGAATCCCAGGGTGTTACATTCTGTGGCTGTAGCCTTGAATTAAAGAAAAATATTTTTCCCAAATGAGAATCTGGGAGGAGAAAGAATCCATACACATGGTTCAGTAGGCTGATACACTTAAAAAAAAGCTGTAGCACAGCACCTACATACACCCATTCAGTATAAAAATGTTTGCAGGAAGCAAGGCAGTGACATTTGTGTGTTTCTAGTTTTATTTTAACTATGTGTTGACATGGTAACACTACTGTATACAGTTGGCCCCTTTTAGGGGTGGCTCAGGAGTATGGTCTGGTTAAGTGACTTACTCACAGTCTGACAGCTGTCACATGAAGATGGAAACAACCAAACCCTGCACCCTAGGCACAGGAAACAGCTCATTAATAGCTCAGAGCTTTAATCCTCTGTTCTAAGCACTGCAAATATATAGAGGGACAGAAATAGAATAGACAGATAAATAGACAGACGGATGGATGGATGAATGGATAGATAGATAGACAGACAGATAGATAGATAGATAGATAGATAGATAGATAGATAGATAGATAGATAGAAATTCAAGATAAAAAAGAAGGGGAATTTGATAGAAGCTATAAAGGGAGTAATAATTTAGTTATTGCTGGAGAGTAATCCAACAAATCACCGGAACCACCACGACAGATCAAAAGGATTTTATTTTATAACAGAACAAGCGCTTTCACGCACCTAACAAGTGCGCTTCATCAGGTTACATTGGATAAAAGTGGATGTTCTCATTATATACTAAAAACACACCCTAATTAACAGGTATTTTGGCGGGTAAAATCAATTAAATCAATTTTAAAGTAAAAGTTATACACATCATTTGAAAGGGTTATGGTTAGACAAAATGTTATAATCCGTTCTCAGACTTTATAATAAACTATCCATAAAGACAGTATAATGTGTCCATTTAAATACATTTCATCTATGGACAAATTGAACCTAAAAAGCCTAACTCTTATATACTTCAATAACCATTTCATATTTACACATAATAAAAACATTGAAGTGCATATAAAATAAAATAAAAAATATATAATAATAAGACAGACGGATGGATGGATGAATGGATAGATAGATAGACAGATAGATAGATAGATAGATAGATAGATAGATAGATAGATAGATAGATAGATAGAAATTCAAGATAAAAAAGAAGGGGAATTTGATAGAAGCTATAAAGGGAGTAATAATTTAGTTATTGCTGGAGAGTAAAAAGATTTTGCCTGACATTAGATGCATGCCCCACTGATCAAACAACATAAAAACAAATATTTCAGGATAGGAAGTGAAAGTGAACTATAAGAAAATTCTGAAGTAAAAGTCAGTTCAAGACAGACATATAAACAAAAACATACAAGATGTGTCACCACAGTAACATACAGTTAAAAACAGGAAAAAAAACACTAAGCGAGGCCCCCTAGAATAAACTAGTGACAAAAAGTAAGGCAAGCAGGAGAATGCAGAGTTCTGAGCTTGTATCTGCTAGTGTAAAACAGATAATGCAAGTGAAGCCAGATGCCAAGCAACAAATATCTGTAAGCCAAAAAAAAAAAAAAAAACAGAAAACAGAATTTAATGCCATTTTCAGAAAAGAAGGGCAAAAGGAGAAGTAAAAAGAAAATAAGAAGGTGGGATTCATTCAGAATGTGGTAGACAGAGAGCTGCCTAAGGCAATGGGAACTCTCAATAGGCCTCTTATGATAGCCAAGAAAGTATAGTAGAATATTTTTTTTTCTAGAACTACTCTTTGCAGGAAAAGCTAGTGAAGAAGCTGCAGAACCTGTGCTTGTAGGGAAGAAACCTACACATTCTACCTCACGGCAAGTTACTAAAGAAAGTAACTAATAACACTGATGTATAAAAAACAAAAAAAGGCAATCCAGCAACAGCAGTAGCAAACCGACAGTTTAATAAAAACTAATAAACACAGTACTATGATAAGTGCTTTCGCCACATTAAAAAGAGACTTTATCAGATAACATATTCCACTCAATTTAAATACCCTTTGTAATTAACATAACTAAACTAATTAGGCATATAATTGAAGTATGAGCTAACTCTTCACCACCAAAATCATGAACAGCTCTTAAAATTCCATCTGTTAAAAAAGTGTATAAAGAATCATTTTAAAAAATAATTTACAAATTCATAGCCAGAATATGAAATCCACAAATTGTTATTCGATTGTAAATACATATCAATTACAATTATTGAATCATAAATGCATAACATTTATAAATTGTTCAAAACTATCCATCTCCCAACCCTACACATGTGCTGCCTTCTCTTTCAATATTGGCATAAGGGACACATTTTCATTGAGCCGAGGGAAAAAATAGCCTTTAATCTCAACTGCCACATAAGACTCCTTTTCAATAATGCTAATTTCCAATCACCTCCATTCGGGTAGTATTTTAAAATATCAGTGATCCCAAATTTAAATTTTGCAGACTTGCCACAAACCAAGGAATGTTTATAAAGGGAATTGGTCTCCCTTTTGTTTATTTCATGCAAGTGCTCATAAATTCTGTTTTTTAAACCTCTCTCGGTCTTGACTATGTAAAAGGCAGGGTATCCTTCACATTTAGTCAACTATATAAGTTTCTCAGAACAGCAACTCCCATTCCTAAATACTACAATACTACTCAACCCATTTTCTATCACTGTTCAATCACTCCTTTGTATAAAGCGGCACTGTTTACATCTTCCACAAGGTATAGTCCCTTTCCTCACACCATTCACAGATGATCTCTTTCCCTCAAAAATCTGCTTGAAATTTTTACCTGTCTTGAAAATAAACAAAGGTGTTTGTCCTACCACTTCATATACATTGTTATTGGCTTTAAATATATACCAGTTTTTTCTAACAATGTTCTGAATAGGTTTAGAAAAATGGTTGAATTCCATAACTAGGGCTTTTTCATATCTCATTTCCCTGTCAGATGTCTTGGGCTTGTCTAATCCTGTACCCAATAGTGCCTTAAACTTTGTACTCCAATCTTGATGAACTTTTTTAATAATTTCTTGAATTAAAGCTTTTTACTAGAAAATTAAACTTAGGTTTATTTTTAAGGAGCTGGGAAATGTTACCAACAAAGTGGGTTTGAGAAGACGAAGTGTCTTCAACCTACTCTTAAACCCCATCATTCAGGTATTTAGGTTTACTAAAAATGAAGGGCCATATAAGCATTTGTATCATGGCCCTTTACATCTCCTCTAGAAACAATACCACAACACTCAAAGAAATTCTCCTATGGACCTCAACTAATATTAAGCTTGAGACCTACATATTAGGGGACGTAAACATAGATTGGAATAAAATGAATAGCTGTAATCCCACCATATCCGTCAATCTTTTCAACTTCACCCAACTAACAACTCCATTACTAGACCCAGCAAAACTAACCCCCCAGGCTCCACTCTTGACTGGATCCTAGTCACCCACCCAAATAAAATCTCAAACACAGGGATCCTACCTGACTCTATTAGTGATCACCTGCCAGCTTTCATTCACCGAAGAACCCACTCCTCACCTCACCTACACCAATATATCCACACACGTAACCTCACTAACTTCAACCCCATCACTTTCTCTAACTCTGTCAAACAAACAAACTGGAACTCTTTAAAAATTCTTCCTCTAGATTACACCATAGAATTCTTTAACTCGACCTTCTTAAATGCCCTAAACTCCCTAGCTCCTCCAAGAACAAAAAGAATAAGAACCAACTCCGCCCCATGGCTAACTAAAGATACCAAAAGACTTGTGCAACAAAGAGATAAAACCTGGAACCTTTATCAATGCAATAAGCAACCTGAAACCCTTCTTAAATATAAACAACTCCACAACCTAGCAAAAAAAAACAATTATAAAAGACAAAAAAAATCCTTCTATATTAAACTCCAGTCTAACCACTCCAAAAATCCCAGACTATTCTGGAATTCCATCAACTCTCTTCACAACCCAGGTACCAAAAACAATCCATGCCCTGACACCAGTATATCCAATCCAGACATAGCCTCTCTAGTCAACTCCTTCTTTACTAAATCTATAGAGGAACTGACCAAGACCTTCACAAACAACAACCCTTCCCCTCAGCTCAAACCCTCTTCCTCAACCTATACCCAACCCACCATCCCCAACCCTCCTCCCATATTTGGTCTTAAACCTATTTCTACTTCCTACTTAAAAAAACTTTTTTCTAAACTAAAGCCATGCTCCAATGCCCCTGACAGCATCCCTTTGCTCTTTCTAAAAATTGCTGCAGATTGAATTGCCTTCCCCATTAGCATCCTGATCAATAGATCCATACAGGAATCTTACTTCCCCAAGCTCTGGCATGCAGCCTTTATTCTACCTCTTCACAAAGGCGGTAAAAACAATAATATCTCAAACTTCCGCTCCATAGCTATCCTCACCCCAATTTCAAAAATTCTTGAAAAATGCATCCACCTCCAGCTGATGCCTTTCCTGACCAAAAACAACCTTATCACTCCAACACAACATGGTTTCCAATCTGGCCATAGCACAATAACTGCTCTTCTCTCCTTCCTAGATATAGTTAATCATGCCTGTGACTCTGGACAAATTATATCAGCAACTCTTCTAGACCTCTCCAAGGCATTCAACACAGTCTCCCATACCAATCTCCTGAGCCACCTTTCTAACCTTAATCTCTCTCTCAGAGTACCCTATCCTGGTTCTCAAGCTCCCTGCCTGACAGATCTCAGGCTGTAAAATGGAAAAAAGGCACCTCAACCTTCCTGCCTACCCCCACTGGGGTACCCCAGGGATCCATTTTCGGTCCAATGTTGTTTAACATCTTTATCAATAACTTCCACACGACCATACCTAACGCTGAGATTGTACAATATGCAGACAACTCAACTTTAGTCTGCTCAGCTTCAAACCTACCTGAGCTCCAAGCAAAAACTTAAACTGCCTTCTCAACCACTGAGAACTGGATGCTTCCAAATCACCTCTCTCTAAATGCCAACAAATCCAAAATTCTACTATTCTCTCCCTCAAAATCCTTCCATCTTGATAAAAATTAATTCCAAATTACCACCCACAACTCCACCATAGAAGTTGTTCCCTGTGCCAAACTTCTTGGGGTAACTATAGATGAGCACCTAAAATTTGATATCCACATTCAGCAAAAGTTTAAGAAAACACATCGAAAACTTGGCATGCTATACAGAAATATCCACTTTCTCTCTCTTTCAACAAGACAAACTCTCACCACTACCTATCTACTACCCTCACTAATGTATGGCGCTCCCTTACTAACCAACCTATCTTCCTCCATCTCTTCCAAACTAGAAATCTGTTATAACAAAATGTTATAACAAAATCTCAAAATTCGCCACCAAAGCCAAATACTCCTCCCATCATTGTACTGCCCTTCACTTGTTAAATTGGCTACAACTCCCCAACTTCCTAGACTACCTCCAACTCACTAATATTTAAGTTAATATTTAAACCTACTAAATGCCCTGCACTAACTAACATCCTACAACCATACAGCCCTTACAGAACTCTAAGATCTGCTCACCAAAATCTGATCACTGTCCACAAACCTAACTGTCCTGCTGGACAGCTGCTCCTATCTTTTTCCCTAGCCATGAAATGGAATTCTCTCTCTCCTTCACTAAGGACATCTGAAAACTTTAAATCTCAGCTACATTCCTACCTTTCCTCTAATTGGAAATGCAACTGCATTCTCCCCAACTAGCCTACTAGTAACTCTCCACCACCCTGAATTTCCTGAACACCTGGGCTCACTCTGATTGTAAACTAATCTAACAATAATATCATGAATGTATATATTGTAAATAGTTTACTTTTACCCTGTTATTCTCCCCTCTCTGTAATGATCTTCTTACTGCTACAACAAAGATTTTAAAATATATGTACCCAAGGAGCAACTCATGTCTCTAACTTGAAATTTAATATGTATTTTGTAACTCTTTTCATTATACTTTGTTTGTATTCTTTATATTTCCTATGTATGTGGAGCTTTTCTCCCCAGGCCAACACTGAAAATGGGCTCCCTGAGCCCAGTGGACCTCCCTGGTCATCAAACTGGAATAAATAAATAAATAAATAAATTTCAGAAGAGTGTGACAGAGGAAATCTATAAAGTGTTCTGTGAGGATATTTTTTTTCCAACCTCAGAAAAGGTGGGAGAGAAGTTGTTACACTGTTAAAGAGTAATAGTAACATATGTATTATGAAAACGAATAAGGGGACAGGAGTGGTGTTAATCAATGTTGAGGATTATAACAACATTATGACAAATTTATTGCTTGATGGCACTACCTACTCTTGGGTTTCTATGAACCATATCCACATTACTTACAGATGGATTGTCACATTTTTAGAAGAATATTTGGTTGACGATAGAATTGATTCCATAATATATTAATTTTTGAGACAATCTAATCCCTTATTTCTGAATATTTTCAAAAAACCTAAAATTCACAAATCAGTGGACAACCCCCCCCCCCCCCGTCAACCTATTGTTTCAGTGAGAGGTTACAAGACATATCCACTAGCAGTATTTGTAGATCAATACACTAAGCAGGTTGTGTTTAACACTGGACACCTGGTTAAAGATTCTTGGGACTTCCTAGGCAAAATAAAACAAGCTATTTGGAGGAAGGGACTAGTTTTTATTACCATTAATGTAAATTATTTATTTTCGGTAATTCCTAAGAACGAAGGTTTAAAGTTATGTTATGATTCCCGCAATAGACACTCCTCACCTAACAGTAGTGCTGCCCCTTTAATTTGTGAGTTGATGGAATTGGTTCTGGAAAACAATTTTGTACACTTTCAAGGTGAATATTACCAGCAGGTGATTGGGATAGCAATGGGTATAGCATGTGCCCCAGTGTATGCAAACTTAGTTATGTTAGGATGGAAAGAGGAATATATTTTCAACAGTCCATTTTTTAAGTTCCTACATTTATATCTCAGGTTCTTGGATGACATATTTATCTTGTGGGATTGGACTGTTGAAGGGATTGAAGATTTTATGGTATATTTAAATACTTGTATGGATTACTTCAAATGTACTATTAACTGGAACAGGGAAACTATTAATTACCTTGACACCACTATTTCCCACACCCCTAGTGGCTTTAAGTTGAACATCTTTAGAAAGAAAACATTCTGTAATGGTTACCTGCATTTCAGCAGTAACCTCCCCTTTGTGCAAAAGAAGAACTTAGAGGGCAGGCAATTTGTATTGCAAGGATGACATGTGGATTATAAGGATGTAGGGGTGGAACTGGTTAAGGTTAAGGAGATGTTTCTGGATAGACGGTACCCCAACAAGATGGTGAGTAAAATTAGGTTTTCCATTAAATGATCGAGGATGCATTCTTTCAAATGCGTTTTGATCGAACTTGAAAGCACGAAAAGACAAACCCCCGGATTCATGAAGCCCGGTGCAAGGCCGGTGTAAGGCCTGCGCCGGCTGTGCGGCGTATAAATGGTGTAGTAGCGCCATATGCATATTAATGAAGGTGCGCCGCTACCACATCCATGTGCATAGGACACGTGCGCGAGTGCATGGGGCGTTACTAAGCTGTGCCCGGAGGCGTGTCAATGTCGGCTGGCGATGAGCAACCTCAACTGCTGAATATTATAGCCTGCCTGCAATAGTAATCGCACCTATCAGTGTCCGTGGATAATGAAACGTATGCAAAGCATGCAAGACAGTTCCCAGCCACACAAAATGGAGAACCAAACAGAAATGCACGCAACATAATATGAGTTTCCGTCCATGGAACAAATGACATTTAAAATCATGTGTCCATAATGTACTGCACTGTCAGAAGTTATATCCAGTGGAAGTGAAGCGCATCATGTCAGCGCACCACCAATACACACATCTAGCCCCATGGGTATGGTCAACAGCAGTCCCACAGTGGTAGTGATAGTACACGGCAGGGCAGTTGTGGCTATATAACAACCGTAAAGAAACCTGACAGTCCATATTGTATACCAAACACACACAAACATATGTATATTAAAATGTGCTATACACATGAACAGGAACGTAACCGTCACATACACATAGGATGCTATATGCGGAACCGGGATATCCAAAAGTAGAACCCATGCATGCAAATGCAATACACAACAACCCCTGTATAGCACATAACCCGCACCCATGTCCGAATGTCCACCAAATCCAGCTACCAGCCTTGCGCATCCGTACACCTACACATAGCGGGTATTCCCCATATGTAGTAGGAAGTATCGTCCCAGACAGTGTCCGGATTGCAAATATGTATCCCACGTTTGTAAACATCCCATCACAGGTATGTAAATCCAAATGCCCGCACGTTAATGTTACGGCAAAATGTGTGTACATCCCGCGTGGGATAAGTAACCTGTTGAAACCTCAGAGTTGTTTACACGCCACGGTGTCCATTACTGTACACATCTGGACAAAACATGTATGTGTAGTCACGGTACTGTTCAGTTTCTACACAGACATGCAATTCATACTACGCAGGATGGAACAGCTGTCCACCATGCAGGTCACCCCACTAGGGTTGCCACCTGTTCAGATGGCCAAGGTGGGACATCCCTTGTAGAAATGTGAGAATTTGCAGGATAAAACATACCCCGGCCTGTGCAAAGTACAGAATTACATGTGTATGCCAAGATAAAAGCTAATGCCATAGCATTTGAATAGCTTATGCTATCTCAAATAATAGTTATGTGTACCAGATACAAAATACCTGTATCATGCAACTAGTACAGAAATGAAGAAATATATTATTGTCTTAAAATCACAGGACATTTGCCATGTCTTAGGTGTCATCGCAGGACACAACTGTCCAAAGTGGGACCTCCCCTCGCAAAGAGGAAAAAGTGGTAACCCTACTCCCCACTGAATTATCGACAGTATATATTCAACTCAGTCACATACAGACACCACCTCTCAACCTATTACAGCAACAAAACCTGGACAAAGCCTAAAAGGATGGGTGGACAAATAGGGACAGATGTAATTACTGCTCTCACAAGCTTCGAAAATTCACAGAATAATAGTATAAACATAAGCAGTAAATGTTGTGAAGGATGTGGGGTAGTCCCCAGTATTACAGAGGTCCATACATATATACTGTAACAAGCCGTCACATATGTTGACTGTACTACTGCATACCCATAGTTAATTCATAGTTAAGTCATGTGCAAAATAATAACCCTCGTAAGAATGAATACAGGAAATAGTCAAATGTGAATGGGAACACCACTCACTGTGGATTATGTATCGTAACCGCCCCCACCCATATTATGTATTGCCAACATCATAAGCTGCTGACAGATGCCCAAACACCTGTGTCTGTAAACACAGATTAAATGTTTAAAATGGACAAACCCTGTCCATGTGCTTTGTCTGACATTTGAACACAGTCAGGCCAGTTCCGTTCACCAGGCAGACAAGCCTAAACCCAGATCACCACATGAACACCCTGACAATTAAAGACCTGTATGTGTCAGGACTATAAGCCTTTGGGTTCTGAATATCCCTGCAGTGATGAAATATGCAGCATGGGTCCAGAGCAGTAGGGAATAGGGAATGTGTAACATGTAGTACCGCATTTTTCCCAGCAGGAGAATGGATGCCTGTGACGTAAGTGAAGCGGTGAGGCATATGTTAATGTAGCTATGTACTATGGGTATGCATATAAATGAGTCAGAACACCAAACGTATAGTGGTTACAGCATCCGGCCAACGTGAATGCAGTCCTGGTTGAACAACGACTACAGCACATATAATGTGAAAGTGTAATGAATGCGTCTGTGCTGTACAGACAGTTAAATATGTAAAGGTGAACGTGTGTTTCGCAAACGTCCATTAACCGTATTACAGATAATTACTGGTACTGTCACAAGTAATAAAGCCCACGTAAGCACAAAGACTTAGTAAACATATGTAACCCACAATAAGGATATGCATGCCGCCTGCGTAACCCACAATAAGGAAATGCAAGTGCACCTGTGCATGTGTGATCCGCTCACAGCATAGTAAATGAATGCTGTTTCCCCCATGTTAGTTATACATGGCTCAAATCTGTTAACCTCGTAAAGTATGAAACCGGACAAAGCCATGCAAACTACCGGTACAAATAGGGACAAACACCAGATATGTGCCAGAACAAACATAGAAAGTGGATAGAATAACGGGTGTGTCAGTAGCATGGATTCTCTGAAGGCTATGCAGTCGTAACCTGAACTGCTTGCCAGAAATCCCCACTGTAAGTCTCAAATGAAATGCCACGATATTGCCAGATAGACACAGGTTTATTTAAAACACAGCGAAGATAAAGGGGCAAGCAGCTGTACACTCTGCGACAACCTGTACAGTGGAAAGGTATGGTATGGATATAGATATATGTGTATACACATAATCCACAGACGTAAACCAAAGCAAGTTATGAAATGAGGATTGTACATGTATATATGTATACACAACAGACTTATGTCCCGTAGATATGACATATGTACATAAATAGGCGACGTTATATCTAATATGGGTAGACAAACAGACATGCAGGAAAGGTGAATAAACCGCAGCATTCCAAACCATTGGCCAGAAAGTGACAGTCCAGCAAGTTCTACACTTTAAACATGCAGATAGGTGTCCATTGCAGGACTCCAAAAATTGAATCTTACGTAGTGTCATCCGACATTGACGCAAAAGAAGTGACCGCAGCAAATACGAAATAGCTGTACATGCAACAGTATCAGGTGCAAGGGTGACGACATATGTGTCGATAGAATGTATGACGTACGAACTGATATCCGGAGAGTGGGGAGTGCATATAAGTGTCTCCTCACTTCAGTACCGCACACATTAAACATGTGTAATGGGTACAGTAGAGGGTTGTCAGGTATGGGAATCATGGGTATGCAGAAATGGGCCTAGGTGTTGTTTGGCAGGGATTTCGTAGACCCGCCCCATGGGAGTGATGTGGGTATGGCACACGCCTATATTCTCAATAATGGGGCAAACCATCCAATGGATATTGTGGAAACCATTTTGGCAATATGTAGGGCCCTATATCAGTGTCATGTAGGCGATTATCATGGATGGACATGCGTATGACCAAGAAGGTACCCATAACTGGCAAACTGTCAGAATAACACAGCTGCACTAAGGCATAGCACATGAAATACAAATAGGGACTATATTAGATATACCCCAGACAAAGTCAGAACGTTGTGAGAATACTGGCGTACCCATGAATATGGATGTTATGAGTGTTACTAATCATGTAATGGAAATGTCAGTCACTATTATCTACCGCACAGTCCGTAATGCCTTGCCAGCAATTTACCAGAAAGGCACATCACTATGACAAATGTAACAAGGTCAAACATCAGGGCGTTTACCCATAATGTGTACAGATTAGGGGTATGAAGGTAACCTGTCCAAAATACATGTACAGAACTAGTGATACTAGGTGGACAGGTGAGAAGAAAGACATCAGGACAAATGAGAAAACATGTACAAGACACACGCATGTACTCCGACAAATGTGAATGACAACGTATGCCCTGTGAATGTCAATGTGGAAGGTTAATAGACACAAAAGTAATGTGTCCCTCAGGGTGTCATGCAGTGTCACCGTAACAATGTCCAGTCCCCCAGACACGTACGTGAGCTCTGCCACTGACGGAAAGCGCAAATACCGGCGCACGCATACGGTACATGATAGACCAATTAGTGTGGATAAGCAGCTGTTGGCCTGTGTGAGGAATACAACTGACTGGGTGGGTGTGTCCTGCAATATAAATGTAATGGCATGTGGCCTGTGATGCCGCCATACAGTGTGTGTATTGATGTCAGAAAGTTGATATTTTGTTACAGACACATACTCCTCTACTGTACAGATTTACGCAGAGCGTGCAGAGTTCTGCCTCATATGTTTGGTGTGCTCCACGTAACAACAGTAACATTCTGGCACTTTCATGATAACTGAAGACATGAAATAATGACAAGCATGTGAGTAAGACACCAAATCCGACAGAAAAGCCATACTAATGCAAAACCTATTATTGTGTCAACTATCTACGTTTGTAAGAGCAACATGTCAATACTGCCCCTATGTGTCCCACTATCAGATAAGGCCTTGTCCAGCAACTTGCTCTAGGAGGTGGAGTGGTATGAACAGAAACAGATCCATGTGTGAAGAAACAGCAATATCGACTGCAAGATAACACAGAAGGTATGAAATGCGCTGCAGTAGGACGTGCACTACTGTCCTCAGGTATGTGCTGACATGTCAAATGACACAGCAGTCTACATGAAGAACCTATAGGGCTGTCACCTTTACAAATAATGATAGTGGGACATACCCAGAGCCATGCACACAGCACAAATAGACATACACACATCAAAACTAGGTCATGATACATGAAGCCTCCGGCGTGTACGAGTACAGGGAGAGTACAGCAAGGATAGATGTCTGCCAAGATATACAGCAAACGCCTGTAAGGGCGTATAACACCGCCCGTAACACGGACGTTGCATGGACAATGTTGGGAGTTGCAACATACCCCATTGGTATGAGAAAGCTATGCAAATATGCGATACATGAAACAATCAGCTGTCCATGCAAGAGCAGAGTTATGGGCAGAAAATAGATTTTATATATATATATATAGAGAGAGAGAGAGAGATACAGACATACACACACACACACACACACACACACACACACACACACACATATGTGGCAGGGCTGGTAATCGAACCTACACATGACTACCCTATCACACTACAGCATGACGCATTTACAGAACACGCTACCGAAATTACTAAACACAGCAGACACACAGGCATTCTACTAGGTGCGTGTCAACATCCGCAAAGACAAAGACATCAGCAGGATACATCTGTGTTGCGAAGCATCTAAAAGCATAACCTGAGTCCCCAGGCAGATGGGAGCATGCACACACACACACACACACACACACACACATACACACACACACATCTGGCAGGCCTGGGAATCGAACTTACACCTAACTACCCTATCACACTACAGCATGACGCATTTACAGAACGCGCTACCGAGATTACTGAACACAGCACTCCCAGAGGCATACTTCTAGGTGGGTGACATCATCCGCAAAGGCAAAGACGCCGATAGGGAATGTATGTGTTGTGAGGCATCTAAAAGTTTTACTGTGTCCCCAGGCAGCTGGAAACACACACACACACACACACACACACACACTTGGAAGGGCCGGGAGTTGAACACACACCTACCTACTCTAACACACTACAGGATTACGCATTTACAGAATGCGCTACTGAGATTACTGAACACAGCACTCCCAGAGGCATACTTCTAGGTGGGTGACATCATCCGCAAAGGCAAAGACGCTGATAGGGAATGTATGTGTTGTGAGGCATCTAAAAGCTTTACTGTGTCCCCAGGCAGCTGGAAACACACACACACACACACACACACACACACACACACACACACACACACACACACACACACACACACACACACACACACACACACACACACTTGGAAGGGCCGGGAGTTGAACACACACCTACTTACTCTAACACACTACAGCATTACGCATTTACAGAACGCGCTACCGAGATTACTGAATACAGCACTCCCAGAGGCATACTTCTAGGTGGGTGACATCATCCGCAAAGGCAAAGACACCTATAGGGAATGTATGTGTTGTGAGGCATCTAAAAGCATTACTGTGTCCCCAAGCAGCTGGAAACACACACACACACACGCACACACACACACACACACACACACACACACACACACACACACACACACACACACTTGGAAGGGCCAGGAGTTGAACACACACCTACCTACTCTAACACACTACAGCATTACGCATTTACAGAACACGCTACCAAGATTACTGAACACAGCACTCCCAGAGGCATACTTCTAGGTGGGTGACATCATCCGCAAAGGCAAAGATGCCGATAGGGAATGTTTAGAGAGTGAGCGGTCTGAAAGCATATTACCGTCCCAAGGTAGACGTACACAAACACACCAGTGCTGTCAACGGGCCAACTAAATATCTACGGAGCACAACAACACTGAATAGATACGGGATGCACCACAGACAGTACACCCTTCGAGAGAGCAACAAGTGTGTTCAATGTAGGCATCCATCATGACATTGAAATTGGACATCTGGTGCCTGGATGACCACCATGGCTATACAGGATGTCAATGGCCATGCCCACACGCTTAGTATCACACGTCTGTTTGGAATGTACTGTGTGTCCATCTACACAATGGTGTACTGGGCATGCTCACACACTTAGCTGTTGCAAAGGGCCAACTTGCATGCACACGGAGTCTAATCACGGAAGGGCGCAGTGTGGAATGTACTGTGTGTCCATCTACACAACGGCATACTGGGCATGCTCACACACTTAGCATTTGCAAAGGGCCATCTTGCATGCACATGGAGTCTAATCATGGAGGGGCACAGTGTGGAATGTACTATGCGTCCATCTACACAATGGAGTACTGGGCATGCTCACACACTTAGCTGTTGCAAAGGGCCATCTTGCATGCACACGGAGTCTAATCATGGAGGGGCGCAGTGTGGAATGTACTGTGTGTCCATCTACACAATGGCATACTGGGTATGCTCACACACTTAGCTGTTGCAAAGGGCAATCTTGCATGCAGATGGAGTGTACACACAGAAGGGCACAGTAAGGTATAACTGCCCTCACGCACAGGGCGGTCACACATGCAGTGACCTGTACACACACAGCTGCCATCACAGCTGTCACAGGTGCAGGTCACACACATACACACTGCAGTGTACACTGTAGCTGTCAAGTCAGCACCATGTCGTTGGTGCAGCACTACACAGCCTTATGGTCCAACAACACCATGTGACACGTGACTACTGGGCTGTACAGCGGTGTACACCAGCTGTGCAGAGTACACACGTACCAACAGGGATCCAACAGGTGTTATGCATTGCAATGATACCACTATACATGAACAGGTCGGCTCAAGACATACCATGGCCCTTACACAGCTGTGACACCTGACTGTTGCTGTACACCAATGAACACACATCTGGGTATGTCATACATGTGATTGTGTTGATGTGTGCATGGACTGCACACACAACACATACATGCATGGACTTTGATGTACCTCATGCATAACACTGGCCTAATCAGTGCTACACACGCAAATTGAATGTGGGCCCATGTCTGTTGAATGCTCACACTACAGGGGGTAGCAGTGTTGACTGGGACACATTCCCTTGTACTGGTCGCCTGTGACACCCGTGATATCATACCACAGTCCATGTGTTATGTATGTCAACACACATGTCCAACAATAGCAATGCATACAAACATGGCAACAGGAGACACATGTGACATCTGTACTGTGCATGCAGCAAACATGCATGTGCAGTGGCCGATGTCCATAACATAGTTGCACCTACCTACGACATGCAGACGCAATGCAGACCCATCATTGACATCTGTATACGGTGACATACAAACAGCACGTATGGAGGGATGTGTGTACATAACGAGATGAACCACCTGACTAGATGTATGTGTGCAGGGGGTGGCTCACAGTTGTGTCATACACCATCCTATCATGCCATGTGCTAACTGTACGCTATGTCGCTGTTACGTGACGGTGCTGACATAATGCATACACAGCGGTCAGGTGTTAACAACTATATGTCATATGGCACCTGTAACAACTACACCCTCTCGTGTGTATATAGCAACACATTTGCCAGATATAGCGTTGGTACACATAATGCAATCAATACCGCTGCATGTCCATCAAACGTGTCATCATATGGCTGGTGTATCATTCCCAGCACTGCCATGTGTGTCCGAATGTGTGACCAGGGATGTCACATATCACGGGGAATATGTCCCAGTTGCTACACATCCCTGTACACCATTGTAGAGAACTGTACATACATCAGTGTGGGAAGCATGACGTTCGCCGGTGAGGTGCATCACACATATCGGCTGTCCGTATACACATGTGTGGTCACCACAGTGTGTGTGTGTCTGTATGTATGTCTGGTGCTTGGTGTGAGTGTGTATGCTAATATACGGTGGGAAATTATCACTGGCCCCACGTGTTGACTAACCCGTAATGGTGATGCATTGCACATTGCACAACCCTGTTGATGCCATAGGTCCCAGCCATACTGGCTACCTGTGCATGTCCCTTCTCTGCGACATGTCGTGTGGGTGCATAGTACTGTGAGGGTGATGACCAGAAAGGCAAGGGTCCAAGCTGCACACTATGAGGTGTGCGTTATAGTGGTGTACACCCCGTGACTGCGGCCATGTTTATGTACTGTTACAGGGTCCTACTGCTGCACAGTGTGGCCTCCAGCTACCAAGTGACACCTCACATCATCATTGGCCAGGCCGCTGTGTACAACCCCTGCACCATGTCACCATACCTGTAATGTGTCCTGCTAAGTATGTCACGTCTCTGTCCAGTGTAGCCTGTGGCACCGACCACATGCGTCAGGTGCAGTATATGTGCGGACATCTGTGTCATGTTTGTGTGTCCAACAGTCAGGATGAAGGTACATGTAGCATGCTGATATTGCCAGACGTGCCTGTGTGTACTCCACAGTTACACGTGGGGGACTGCAAACACTCCTACCTGTAGGCACATGCAAGTACACCATAGGAGGGAACCAGGGTATCACAACCAACATGGTGCTACAGATGTAACCGAGACACATACCATGAACACATCACAATGCATGCTGCACCTGCACTACATGGTGTGACTGGTGCATGTCGACAGTACACAACCTATGTCACATACACAACTCAGTATTCACACACAACCACTGCAACATACACATCCCTCACTATGCATACACAGGTATTACATACACCTCTCACTATGCTGTTCACCCTGTGCATCAGAATATTTGTGCATAATCCTGCACCGATGGTGTGGATGACAGGGATGCGGCACAGGCTTCATCATATGCACAGGGTGATATGTTTGCCAGGGGCATAGGCTGCACCAATGGATAACATCATGTGTGTGTGTAAGGGCCAATGAGTTGACTGGACATGTCTGTGCAGAATGCATGTGGATGTTGTGGAGCCCTACAGTTGTGTTTGCTGTGTGCGTGTATGTGTGTACACAGTTCTGCCATTTGTGATGCCTACACGGGGTATAATTGACAGCCCCAGATTGTACAGTGCAGGTTGTACAGCTCACTGTGTCCGTGCACGGCCACGTGACCTGTGCCTACCTGGGGTTTCACGGGCACAACCAGGTGGAGGTACAGAGTGGCTACTGTCTGACGACACGTGTCCGCTGAAAACGTGTCCCCGCTGAGACCGTCCAGGGCACTTCCATGTGGCCTGCTGTGTCCTGGTGTTGACAGCGCAGCAGCAGCTGCACTGCTACTGCTACCGGCACTATGAGAGCGGGCATGTGAGGTGGCACGCTCACGTCGACCTACACTATGTGGTGTTGCTGGCCTACGTCCACGTGGCCTACGCCTCACACGTACCAGGTGTTCCAGCACAGACAGCTCCCGCTCGCGGATTGCCATGCCTCACTCAAGGATTCCAACCATTTCACCTAGTCGCCTATCCAGAACATTAGCAATCTGCTGTTGAGCATTTGCCAATGCCTGGATGTTGTCATTTAGGGTATGGATAGCAGCCCTCTGCAGCCTCTGCCCTTCTCTGTTCTGCCGTTCAGCACGTGCCTGTGCCGCCATTACAGTCTGGGACATGCGTCTGGTGATACCAGCTGCTGCACTCTGTCCTGCAGGTGCATGTCTGCCAGAGGTCCTCCTACGAGCAGCACCGGCCACATGCCTGTGTGGCACATCTGCAGTCATTACACTGACACCATGGTGTGTAGACACACCTTCTGTAGCCACCACACATTCCTGTTCCACGCCAACAGATGCTGACTGTCCTTCCTCTATGGCCACCGGTGATGCGGTATGTGTTGGCAGCAGAACTGTGGGACATAGCTGGGATGGTAACCATTGGCACAGATTCAGCCCCTGACAACCCTGCCTGTACCTCATGCATATGTTCATCACCGCTAGTATCTGTGGGGACACTAACATCAGATGGACCGCAGGAGGGTAACGCACCTACATCACCTGTGAATGCAAAGAAATACTGTAAAGTACAATAGACACAGACAACCACACACACACAGACACACACACAGACACACACACAGACACACAGACACACCATGCATGTGATTTGTCAGATGGCATGCAGCATGCCTGCGGTAGAGCAGAGGGCATGCAGCTCAGACATTAATAGTGTTAGCAAGCATACCTCCCTGGGGTGCACACTACAGCAAGCAGGTGTCATATCAGTAGCCATGCAGTTCACACAATCATGGTAGTATGCATGCATCCCCGTGATACACCATGTGGCCCAGAACAGGATGACAGTACACATGGCTGACGTGACCTTGACATGTAATTTGTTGACATGTGCATTAACATGCATACATGTTTGACACAATGGTGTCCTGACACATGTACAGCAAATAATGGGCTTCACATTGCAGTGTTGTGTGTATGTCCTACAGATAGAATGCATGTTTAGCAAATGTGCATGAGCACGGGAGGGTAGTGTGTGCCGTTTACATTGCTATACAGTGTGAAGTACAGACACTGTGCTATTGCATGGCAACATGAGGCATGTATGTTGCTGTAGAATGCATAATATGTACACATTGCATAGCCATAACTGCAACACAGTCGTGATGTTCGACAGATTGTATATGGTAGACTTCAGTGACACCTCCAGTAGCTGTGCACAGGCTTTTAGGTTGTCCACTGTACCACACCAACTGTATAATCGGTCAGCTAAGGCATTAATTGGACCATGTGTGGACAATGTGCAACAGGGTGTATACACATCTCATGTACTGTGTGGCTACATGTCTCTGGCCATCCCCCATGGCCATGTGTGCACATGTGGTGGCCAATTGTGTGTGATGGGCATCTTCTCCACATGTCTGTGTGGTCCCATATGACATACACCCATACATGTCAGATATGTCACATTCCACAGGTCTATGCAGACAATGGGTTGTATGTTTGGTATGTGGGGTATAGGTCATGTGATAGTGTGATAATATTGCAGACAGAACACTACATGTCTGGGACATGTCAGGTGGCACATCACAATGTGTGCACCCGATGCAGGGGCATATGACACAATGGTGACACTTGTGGGCTGTCCATATCACAGCTCACTGTGTGGTACTGTGTGCGTACCACAGATGTTGTTCCAATGCATACTACATATGCCTCCATTGTAGAACACCTCCACCATTGTATGCACAGCTGACCACACATGTCGCAATGACAAGTACTGTGGTTTCAAGTCTGTGTATCATTACGTGTGAATATATTGCACACGGGTGGCGTATGTGAATGCATGGTGGTGCGACCTGCATATTGTGACTGGAACAAACATCAGGTGTGCAAGTGTTAACTGGCCCATGGCAAATAGATCTACACTGTAACATGCCTGATACTGATGACAGTCTCACCTGCAATGGACCCATGTCTGTGCGGCAAGCCAGAGGTACCTGTATAGGGGTGACACACCAGTATGAACATTATCCATGACTGTATGACAGCCACAGGTTGCACTGTGCATGTGCACACATTCACCTGTGTAATAGCATATAGTATGCACATGTGTGCATATACAACGTAGCATACTGTAGTATGCAGCATGTGTGTCCACATACCTGGCATATGTTGTTACTTTACATTATGTACAGTGACACATGCAACTACATGGAATATAATAGCCATATGTGCATTACTGACTTACCAGGCAACTCCAGGCTCATTGGTTGGGAGACACCCACCTCCACAACGGCAGCTAGTGTTTCTGGATGCTGTTCCCTGGGTGTCCCCAGACTGGCCAGTAACTCCTCGGTGTGTGTGAGTGGGGGCTGGGTTGGTGGCCCACCACGTGTTCCACCTTGTTCCCTGGTGATTGCAGTGGCACGCTGTTTTGCATGTCGTATCAGGTCCGTGCAGTGTCTGCGCACCTGCTGGTAGGTGCGGTTATGGCCACCCACATCGGTTAACCCTCCTGCGTAGATCCTGCCACAGGTCATCCTGCTGCTGGGCATGCTGTGGCACATGGCTGAACAACAAGTCATAGTTGTCATGGAGCTGTGGGATGAGGACATCATCCTCCTGGTGGGTGTATGCTGGGAGGCGTGTACGGGGCATTATCTGTAAAACATAATGATGGTGACAGGTCACAGTTTCAGAGATGTACAGAGATACTGCTGCACATACGTTTCTATGACATCTACTGCATCTGCACAATTATCTTTGCAAAGCACCTTGACACTGACACGACTGACGTGTTTGTGTCACATATGTCACACCCATTATGCATTGCATATCATCACCATATATGTGTGTCACCTCATTACAGTGTTCATACTCCATGTAAATGCTGTCTTGCTGTGGGCATGTCTATTTGCCTGCACTTGTGTTCTTACCTATCTGCACATGCCTCGATGTGTCCACGGTACTACTGTTGACCTGGATGCTGTGTATATGTCACATATCAACACAGACACAGCCGGAATGGACTTGAGCATTGGCAATGCACACATACGCATGGACACCTGTACATGCATGTGTTTTGCCATATACATCTACACAGCACTGTACAACTGTTCAACATCCTGACACGGATCGCCTGTATTACACATGTGATAGACATGGGACAATGGATAGACAGACGACATTCGCAGGGATGGTCATCAACCATAGCATGTGCGGGCACGGTTTCCACGCTGTTACAGACGGCCATTGTGCCACCGCAAGCTGCATCAGTGCCACATTACTGATCCAGTCAGTTGATAGTACATCTACCATGCGGCCATCACACCATGTATGACTGGGATGACATCTGCAGCTTTGATGGACAGGGTTGCATGGTATGGTGGGAGTATGTCACATATATGACACAGGGATCTGTCCAGCCTGTGGCGATCCTAGTATTAGGATGGTGGCTGTCCATGACATATGTCATATAGATCAGGATATGGACATGTAGCATGTCCATCATCATGGTGTAGCAAATGTCCTTCTGCAAGGTAGACGGCATGCTGCATAGTGGAGTTGTGGATTGTGAAGGCTGTTATCACACATCCATGCATAGCCATTACCCCTTACAGGTGGTATGTGATCCAATATTGGTCACCACAGTGCTATATATGCCTGGCCACTGATCTCCGTGCTCATGGATGGCACCCTGACATGACATGGGTACCTCAGATGACTACCTAAGGGACCTGGAGACGTCACCATGTTGGGGGTGCACTGCACAGCACCATCCCTTACACAGTGTCCATAATGTTGACCACAGCCTAGGTAGCAGTTTATGGGTACAGGGATGTTCACCTAGCGGTGACACTGCTGGTATCATCCATCAGACTGTGCACATATGTCACACACCTCACACACACAGCCCATTCTGTATGTTGTTCACAACACTGACACAGCTAAACTGATAGGTCATAGCCATTCACAGCTACAATGAGGGTGGGGTACAACACATTAACCCTGTTCTACTGTATCTGGCACAGATGTGCTGTGCACATGTCACTCTTGCACCTTTTGTAGTTGTGGGTCTGTCAAGAGCCACTGGTGGAACACACCTGTGACATGCAAAGGTATTTGTAATCAAATATCCGTGCTATCTTGTGCATCTGTACTGCTAACATCTACAGTGCTAATGGTTCATGGACATGCACACCATACTCAGCAGGGTTATAGTGCGGTGCCACCCTAAATGACTGTCATCACCACTTGTGGGTTGATATTATCCAACACCCTATCTGTATTGTATGGTCATGCTAGGCACTTGTTCAGAACATGTGAGCATGTCATGAGCTAATGATTACTCTAGCGCCCATTCCACATAATTTCCCACAGGTACACTGGCTGTCCTACACTTCCCAGCTTGCTTAAGATACAACAGCTGTTGTACACACGTAACGCACATATCCTGTGGGACATGGTTGTATATGCAGGCATGTCCAACTGTCACGTACCAGTGCTACTGCCTGTCTATATGAGGGATATGTCGTACATGTGGCAATAGAGCAATTGTCTCGTACACATTCAATGCTCACTTCCCAACATACGGCACTACAGCCTGTGGGGATGCACGTCTGCAGCCGTGCTGGGCCCATAGCTCTCAGGTGTACCTCATTACGGGGAACGTACCTCATTTGGGGTTCTAAAAGGTGCATGGTCCTCAAGGTTCCACATTGGAAGGGTCTGTCACACATTCATTGTTGTACATAGTTTACCTGCTAGCCATGGCTAGATAGCTGAGAATCATAGTAATTCATTGGAATATCTGTTTTATATGTAAGACCAGCCTATTTTAGCCATCATATGCCCTTCCTAGTTGATGCTGTTCGTAAGCCAGTTGTAAGTGTTCCACGTTTTGCCCATTTGTCACACTGTATGAGGGCTAATGTTCCTCATTTTGGGGAAGGAGGCTGACAGCTATGGCTGGGGGTAATGCTGTCGCCACCCTGACTGCACCTGACAGTCATTTGGGGATGTGCAACATTCGCAACACACCCCACCCATCACATAGTCTCACATAATCTACACCACTGGCCACACCTACGAGGACAACCTGTGCAGTACGGCTCCATACTCACTGTAGGCACCAGAGGTAGCCCCCATCATGGAAGACAACATCACCAGCTTATAGCCCACAGACTCATGTGTGCCCACCACATACAGCCAATAGTGTGTTATAACATTCACAACACACCAGTCATAGCTGACTCTGTAGGGTGTCACACTGCAGTTCCACACAGCAGGCTACACAAGGCGTTAGTCGCTTACATCTTGCTGTCGGGTAACTCCTTCTGCAACATAACCTATGCACCCATGCCACACCTCACCAGGTACGATATGTCTGTCATTCGCTATGTTAGTGTGACTGCCCTGTGATGTCAATTCACAGACTACGTGTGCAGGGACATGCAATAGCTCACCAGTCTTATAGCCCTGAGGGTGTGGGCCTAGCCCTGGGGAGCATTTTGCATTCATCCAGACACGATACCACTGTATAATGACCGACTGTGTCACTTCAACAGTTGCCTATGCTCCTATTGTCATTCCACAGGCATGTGGTATCTGTCCGCTATGACTGTCCTGGTCAAACACAATGCTGTGGCACAGATGACTTGCACCTGTCGGCCCTGGGAGTACAGCTCACATGCTAGGCTCTTGCTGCTGCTATACTGCCTGTCCTGCACAGTTTCCAATAACTGTCACCAGCAGGGCGGTAACTGGCATGCGCGACATGGGGTCATGTGACACATTGCTTGCATCTTCCCCTGTGACGCACGCAGGCAAGGCACACCTTATAATGCACCACTCCAACATCTCTGCAGTGACTGGGACCTGCCTGTAGGCTCTGCAGAGCACACCTGCAATGACAGGTTATAGACGGACCATACCTTCCAGGCGCATACCTGGACCGGCACACCCACAGCTGAGTGGTTCCCATATCCCACTATGTTTTGCACACATCCTGGCAAGTTGCTTAGCACAATGCATCAGAGGTGCTCCACGTGCAACTAACTGTGTCCGGGACCGCTATACAAATTGTAACAAGCGACAGAGTCAACATCATACCCCACGGGTAACATACCTTCTATGGTGGTATAGTGGACAGTGGGCCTCAACTACTACTGATGTGTGACTGACACTACCCCACACTTCACTGGGATAGCCACTCATGTACCGACACATCCATGAGTCATACCCTCCACTCTGCTGGATCAACACATACACAGCACCTCCAAGACCTACATTACCCTTGGCATGAACACTACCACCATGTGACTGGTGTTACACACCTGGGGTTATCCCCTCATTGGTGGATTCCGAACATATGCTAATCTACCTTGTTAGCTACATCCCGGAAACACACCCATCACAGCATACACAGTACATGTGTACTACTACACCTACTACAGACGTCTGCTGACAGCAGTTGTTAACATCATGACACCCGTGCAGATGGACAATGCACATACAAATGCTGACACATACCCCAGTGCACTTAATTAGCATGTACACAACTGCATGGATCATGCTATTCCACACAGAGCCATGATGGTACACACCAGATAACAGACGCCACTCTGGTGGTCATGTTCCATGGACATATTATGTACAACAACAGGCATAGGCAGTTGCACAGTGGTGTACATTCCCATGTGTGTGGTGGCTCACTAAGCCGTGGTGGGGCCACAGGGTCCCTCATCGCATACTCCAAGACTAGCTACATAAACATGACTGCCACACATTCCGGGGTGTACCACCAGGCATTATGGTGGTATGTCAGTATTCGATGGCAACACCCACATCTGCTGTCACATACAACAGTCCCTCAGGAACATTGCAGACCCAGGTATTGTTGGCAGCATGCTGGAGGATGGATTCAATGCTGACAGTACACCCTCTCACTCACTAGAGGGCCGCAATCCATACATGAACATTGTGGTGTCCCTGTGGTCACACCTACACAGTACTGACCTACACTCTATGTGTCCTGGGACACTGGCCCCATGTCACCTTCCAACATCCCAGGCTGTGATGTCCACCAACCTCTGAATTACTTGTCTCCCCACTAGGCCACCATATTCAGTAATAGCCTTGTTTCAGACATTGTAGACCCTGAATGGCACACAGCAGCATTTATCACACTACACACAGGTGGCACCGCATTGCACGAGTGGGACTATAGTCCTACACACCTGACTGGACTGTTCTGCGTGGCTATGGGGCACATCGTCAAGGACGCCATTCTCAGAGACATTGTTGGTCTCCGCCCTCTGCTGCCACCCGGGTTGGGCTTGTTAAGGCCAGAGCATGGCCCCTACACATGGTGGACTCCTTTAATACAGTTACCAGGGCAGTTGCTGATGGTATGGGAGTCCACACATCCTACATTGTCCTCTCATTGCCTTTCAGCACCATTCCCCATTCTGGTATTGACAACATACACATCCACCTGCACATCGTACCCTGTGTTTCAGGATGTTATGCTATGTGGCTCATGGACAGGACACACAGTGAGGCCAGCATACCATAGTACCTACTACATGTCAGGTACTTTGGCATACCACAGTCCTCAGTCATAGGGCCCCTCATGTTAAGTATATGCTTCCCTGCGGAACAGGCTGGCACAGGCGACTTTCCCTGCCTAGCTTTAGAACCCCTACATACCAAGCGCCATGATTGCTCCACCAGCTGATACTGACTCCAACCATACGGGTGTCGCTATGACAGATACATAATATGACTATCATGGCATCAAGCTGCATGACACAAGGTGCATGCACATCACCTTTGCATTACACCATTCACCCACTGACTATCACATGGATGGTAGTCCCCTACATACATATCACATTGTACATGTTTGCAGTACACACATATGTCGCACCCACTCCTGTGGTTACCGTATTGCCACTGTGGCATGGATATCCTCCTACGTGGCCACACCTATCTGTACTGGGTGTGTAACTGGTACATAGGCACCCATTGTACCTCTGAACTCAAGACATCTACACACATTCAAGGGTACACCACCCCATTTAGGGTGTACCTTACACAACAGCTACAGCTTTACATGCCACAACATTAACACACCATGACGTTTACTGAGCTCCGACAGTTTAAATATGCGGCTGCACTACGGACACCACATCTGTACACATTTGCATACTACATACTCAGGGGTGACCTCTGCTGATCAGTCAGGGCCCATGTCCACAACATTATTGATGGATATACTCCTCATAAGCAACATAAGCAGAGGCCACTGTGAGCAACATGCTCATGGATATGTGCACACACGCCACAATGAGTGGGATGTGCTTCTGGGTTACATTCCCAAACAGGACACTCACCATGCTGTGGAACATAAGTCCTCTGTACATCACGCAGGGACACTCAGTAGCACTGTTCATGTGATACCTCCCTTGGTGGTTGGGAGACACATGTAGGCCTGGGATCACTGCAGTGGCTGTACTGTGCAGTGGTGCAGGTGACACCTGGCTCTGCTCTTCACAGGACACTACCATGGAGAGGTGCCACTAGTGTGAACACTGTAGTTGTGCTTACACATGGACTTGACAGACTGCATAGTACCCCACTATGCACCTGTGCAGCTATTACATGTCCTTTGTGCATGGTTACTTGGTAGCCCTTCCATTTAGATTAGCTATCATGCTATTACTATGTCCCATACCTACAGGCCATATGTATCCTGTTATTGTACATACCAATAGACGATACCTGTGGTATGCATGATATGCCTGTTATGCTGTGTAGAATATCTGTCATATCTACCTATAATACTATACATTACACATATTTCACATAGTATCCCATAATGCAAAGCATACTTGCTCAGCGGGACCACCTTATATATGTCATTATTGTTATTTACCCATACACATGCGTGCTGTGACAGTATATCAACATATACTATCCCCTGCTATGGCATGTCCTTGTTGGACATACCCTACCACTGACAGCAGGTTGTATGGCATTGTTCTGTTTAATGGCCTCATGTAGCATCCCTTCTGGTGTCTGTGCTGTGTACCTTGTGTCCCACTGCTGGAAGCACAGATTCTACAAGCGTTAGTATGCTCAGCAAGACATCACTACATCAATTCCTTTCCCCACTTTATGCATTGCGGACACGTTTAATTAATGCAAACCAGGCTATACATACAGTAAAACTAATTAATACAGATCATGCTATACATAACCTTACATATCGGGCATTCTACATACCTTGTTGTCGTTATGGCATTTCGTTTCTATCTCTCTCACAGTGTTTCAACTGTTTTTCGGTATGAGCATACGGTTTGAATTTCTGGCAAGTCATCCTTATATACGTCGATACCTGAAACATATGGATTCTTCCCGCGAATTGGTGTTCCTGAGTGACTAATTACTTGCATATCAGCTGTGCAGCTACTCCATTCGCCAATTACATGGCGACAGTGGGGTATAATTGGATTCTCCACTTGGGCGTTGCCTATTTGCCCTACCTTCGGGGAGACGGTCTGTATTGTGTTTTGTTATGAGTAACTGCAACTGCTATGCATGGGGACAAGTATAGTTTGGATTCATGTCCCCTGTGGATTGTGTGTGACAGGTAGAGTATTTGGTTCAACATGTGGGTGTACCTGTCATCCCGACGTCTGTTAACGGAGTATTGCAATCAATACCCGTAACATGGCTGTTTGTTCCATTATACAATGCCTGCAATTTTGCATGTCGCCTTTAATTGTGTCTCTCACACGGTATGTTGAGGGTTCTGCAGATGTAATTGACTGACTGGATGTTTGTGCTGCTATTACAGTTTGTATTGCTTTAGTTTCTAGTGTGGGGGATGTTGGTGGTTGTACGTAACATATACGGTTTGTGGGCCTTGCATTTCTACATAATCCGTATATATGTTTGTGGGCTCCGTCCCTGATTAGAGAGCTAACAGTTAGTAGACTTGTGTTACGGGATTGTACGTTGGGCCATTTTTAATTGGTTTCTATATCATCTGTAGGTGAGCTTGCTACTTGTATACCTCCGTAATTGCAGCGATATATCAGGGGATATGTGTAGGTGACAGCTATCCCTTATATTTCTGTCCCAGATATTTGCAGTCACTGTGGTTGTGTTGTTAAAAGAGCCTGTTTACCATGGGTTGCCACCTTATCATATGGTCATTGTTGGACACTTGCGGGACACAAAGCAGTGTTTACAGGCCAACATGTAGCCACGGTCAGTACACAGGTAGCACATACTTTTATCCTCACTACATACCTATTGTTGTGACTTTGGATACTTATCATATTGCATGTAACATTTAAGTTTCTTACATACAGGCATAACTATTAAATACGACTGTTACATTATATATGGGACATATTTATGTCCTACCATCTCGGACATTTGCCCGTTGTACTGTTTTATGTCAGGACACAACTGCCCAGGGTGGGGATGTCCCTCCTACTGTGGTACAGGTAGTAACCATATGCCTACGGCTAGGTATACCCACACCTACCATACTGGTCTGCCTCTGACTTGGCACCAACATACACATGTTGCAGACACACACACACACATTACAGTCACACAGAAATGCACACAGCACCCTCAACACACACTTACACAGACTACGGCACTCACAGACACAGTTGAACACAGTAACTACGTGGACCACGACACCGTCAGCGGTGACTAACTGTCCCTTCATATCATCATACTATTACTCGCGGATATACTGTTCCGGTACTGTGTTCTATCGGTCTTTCAGCCTCGTGGTTACGCATGTCGGTATGTTACACATTCCATGGTTAGCGGTATCCTATTTATTTGTACCTCCAAGATGTTATGAATGTCGTTGAACTATCTATCATATTTGCAGATATCGCTGAATCCATCTATATCACCATATATCCCTCTATTGCCCTTTCTATCTGTATTATATATATATGCATATGTGTACATATATATATATCTATATATATATATATATATATATATATATATATATATATATATATATATATCTGTATATATATATCTGTATATATATATATATATATATATATATATCTATATCTGGCAGGGAACGTGACAGGCACACAGCACCACCATATGCTGTAAGACTCATGTACTGTTCAGGTGTTGGCATTCCGTGTTGCACTGGCTGTTGTGTTTACAATGTTTGAGGGCTGCCTATGTAGGAGTCACACATTGGGCCACCTATACATTACAATTTACAGGTGGTCATGTTTGTGTGCCATCCATTTTACTGTGTGTGCAGGTGGAGAGGTGTCAGTCCATAGGGGCCTACATGGTCAGTGTATGTGCTATACGTTCCCTCTTTGCCAAGGCACAGACATATTGGGCACGCCTCCATCTGCCTACTGGGGCTGGCACAGTGTGTGCATGGTCTGAATCCCTCTGTGCCTGTACTGGCCTTGGCAATTGCGGTGGGCTATGAGGGCCTTCACCATTTTGTCCCTGCTGCAGCTGCTTCCACAGGATCATATTATGTAGCATGGCACATACTATGACGATGTGGGCACATGTGCCTGGAGAGTACTGCAAGGCTCCACCAGATGTATCCAAGCACCGGAACCGTGATTTCAGCATCCAGAACACACGCTCTATGATGATTCTGGTTTGTGCGTGTGCCTCATTATGGCGTTCTTGCATGGGTGTGTGTGCATTTCTGATGGGAGTCATCATCCACGGCTCCAGTGTATAGCCAGCATCCCCCACGAGATGGCCATGTGGGATGTCCCCCCGACAAATACCTGATACAGCTGTGAGGCATGCCAGATATGGGAGTCATGGTAGCTTCCAGGGCTGCCAGCACACACATCCATGATAATGCCCTGGGCATTGCACATGACCTGGCAGTTGATGGAGTGGAATCCCTTGCGGTTTATGTAGTGCATACCCTGCTCACCAGGTGGTGACTTGATTTGTATGTGCGTGCAGTCTATCGCACCCAGTACCTCCGGGTATTGTGCCACATGGTGGAAGTGCCGCATATTGCTGGCCAACTCCTCCTGAGTTCTGGGGAAGTATATGTGCTCATTGGCATGTGGTAACATGGCATCCAGGAACTGGTGTAGTACCCTGGATGCTGATGCCTGTGAAATACCCATTATATCTCCAGTTGGCCTTTGAAAGGTACCTGTGGCCAGTATTCGCAGGCTTACACATACCTTCGTGTCCACTGGTATGGGTTCCCCTCTGTTGTTTCTGGTTCTCAGGCGTGGCCAGCACAGCTCCACTATTTGCTGTAAGATGTCCCTGTCCACCCTGTAATGCTTTACTATCTCCAGGTCATGTAGCCCCTGGTAGGTTACCCTTGGTCTGAACACTCTCCTTCTCCTCCGAGGCCTGCGGTGGTTGTCGGCATCATCCTCCACAACACCGTTAGTCTCTAACACATGCTGATGAATCACAGCTATGGCAGCTCCCAACATGTACATTTTAAAAGTTCCCCGTGTGTTTACACCTATGGTGCGGTGTTTGGGAATACACAGGTGTGTGTTGGGTGCTTACACACTTTTATACTATTGTGCTGTGAACACCGATGATGTCATAGGGTGTGTATGTACGTTCATAGCTACAGGTTATGTTCTGTGTTTTACTGCCGGAACTACTATTGTGGTGCCTTTGGTGTTGAATTACATTTGCCTGCCATGGATTACCTCTTGACCTTCCCTTTACATTTCTGCGCATTGCACCTACCATTTACTGGCGTGCATCCTGCAGCCTACTTTCATTTGTGCTTTCCTGGACCTGGCGTATCTTGTGTTATGTGTGCTACTGCCGGTCTGCTGTCGGTTTGCTTTGCTCTGCTGCGTCAGGTCTCCTATCTTTGCAATCCAATACCTCCCCTCCTTTCTTTGCATTCACATGCCTCCCCTATCCTGTTTTGCAGGTTTCTGCAAGCGTTCTTGTCAGCTGCCGTGGATTGGCCTTCGTGGGTTGATTGGTGTTGATTGCTCATTAGTACTCCAATTACCCTACTTCCGCATTTCCTTTTCTTCCTCTGACCTTCCTGTTTCTGCTATTGTTTGCGGTGCGTGCATCTGATTACTGGGTTTCGGGCACGTTTTCATCCTCGTACACATGCACTTTTGGCCACCATGTGTGCTCTCAGCTAAACGATTCCTCCCCACCCCTATCCTGCAGCTTTGCTTAGCAACGGACAGACCAGATTTGCAATGCTCCAATGTGCTTAGTGCTACAGTGGCACACCCCTCTGCTGATGTCATGTATCTCCTCTGAGCCACTACTTGGTGTTATACCGCTGCGCCGTATGGTACATTTGCGATTCAGTATTATCTGCCTCATTTGCATGGCATTGACTACTAATTCATAGTTACCACGCCGAACACTATCGCAAGCCCTTAGCAACCCTTGCACCTTGGTTGTGGTGTTCCTTGCCTACCATTGTGTGTTATGCTGTAAACCTGATTTCTATTACGTTGCGATTTTATGACATTTTTATATTATTTCTTTATGTTACAGCTTCCGCACACATGCCCTGTGGTTCTGATGTGCGTTACTGTGGACATGACATTAAATGTTGTTATTTACATGTTGTGCATCTTTTCTTATGCCATTGGCTGTGTATTTCGCCATTGGCATATGTTCACGTTGTGATACCTGGGTCTGGCCCTCTTCCATAGCTCCGATGTTATGTTTGGGAAAATGTAAACCGTGTTTTTTGGTTTACATTTCCGTGGGCTTATGCTACGCCTGCACCACTTCATGAATCGCTATATGCCTTCATTTGCATGGTGAAACACTGCACATGGGGTGATTTGCATACCTACGCCGGGGGCTCCGCAGATCTGGCGTACGCCGGTAGTGCACGTGGAATTGGATCGTACATGAATCGCCAAGGGCCATATTTGGCTATAACGCCACGCTATGCCTGGCGCAAGCTTCATGAATCCTGGGGAAAATAGCAAAATAGCATATAAGCACAATTTTTCCCTGGGAAAGAAATCGCTTGGCTGTTTCACTATTTTGCCATTTTTGTCACTGTAGTGTGATCTCTAAGTTGGTATATTTAAGTAGAGGGGTGTGGGGGGATGAAGCCCCCCCCCCCCTTTATGTAATGCTTTGACATTTTTTTTTTTTTTTTTTGTGTGGAACAGCAATTTTTTTCCCTTGGAAAAAAAATCGCTGTTCCATGTGTAAAAGATTGTAAGCATTTGCTTACATGGGGTCGATAAACCATTGTTTGCTTTTTTAAGTGTTCGATGATTTAACATAGACCCCTAAAATTATTGGTGTACAAAGTTTAAGGCACTATTGGGTATTGGATTAGACAAGCCCAAGACATCTGACAGGGAAATGAGATATGAAAAAGCCCTAGTTATGGAATTCAACCAATTTTCTATACCTATTCAGAACATTGTTAGGAAAGACTGATATAAAGCCAATAACAATGTATATGAAGAGGTAGGACAAACACCTTTGTTTATTTTCAAGTCAGGTAAAAACTTCAAACAGAATTTTGAGGGAAAGAGGTAATCTGTGAAAGGTGTGAGGAAAGGGACTATACCTTGTGTAAGATGTAAACAGTGTCCCTTTATACAAAGGAGTGATCAAATTGTGTTAGCAAATGGGTTGGGTAGTTTTGTAGTATTTAGGAATGGGAGTTGCACTTTTTTTTAATGGATGGCATTTTAATAGCTGTTCATGATTTTGGTGGTTGAAGAGTTAACTCATACTTCAATTATATGCCTAATAGGTTTAGTTATGTTAATTACAAAGGGTATCTAAACTGAATGGAATAGGTATTGTGTTATCTGGTGAAGTCTCATTAATGTGACAGAAGTGTTTATCATAGTACTGTGTTTATTAGTTTTTATTAAACTGTCAGTTTACTATGGCTGTTGCTGGATTGCCTTTTTTATTTTTATGCATCAGTGTTACTAAAGAAAGTAACTCTAAGTTAGTTGATGCACAGATAATCCACATAAACTTTAAAATGAGTAAGAAGGAACATTACTAAGGCTGTAGGGAAAGACAGTTAGTAATACACCCCCATTATTTGTCACACCTATTTTGAGATTAGAAAGTATCTCTTATACAGAGTTAATGAAAAAAAAAAATTCTGCTTCATTTCATGCCAAAACCTTGTAGGATATTAGTGATGAAACTTGTCTATAGTCACATTTGAGGAGGTCACCTGGTTATGAACAAAATGTATCAAGAGTATTAACTAAATTTTCTCAAATTCATATAAGGACACCCACAGAAGAGTAAAATTATAAATGTTAATGCCAGTTTTGGCACTTTCATCCATATAAAATTAAAAGGACTTCATCAGGCCAGGTTATTTTAGTTGTCAGTGTTCTTATCTAGAATTAAAAAAAAAACTTGCTCCTTCCTGGATATTAAAGTTTCCAGATCCTGCTGTCTATCATAGAAGGACCCTTTGAATGTATTGCTGTGAACATTGTGGGGCCATGTCTGGCAGTGGTTATCAGTACAATCCTGTCATTATAGAATTGTTACCAAAATTCCAGAAGCAGTGCCATTAGACACAGCTAAAGTTAGTGTACTGTCAGAGAATTGGTGGTCTTACTCTCCAGAGTGGGTTCTTCTAACAGATAGTTACTGGACAACACCATCTCTGTATATCTATATCTTTATAGTTTTATAGGTTTGCAGACTATAATATGCTAGTGAACATTGGGGATTTTATAAGCCTAGCTGTGCTGCCCAAATGTATCATGCAAGAATATGTGCCTTAGAAGTTATTTTAAAGGTATATGTAAGATAGGGCAAGATTTACTTGTTACCTCTGTCCATTAGTGGCACAGATGCTCGGCTAGGGGTATACTTCTGATATCCCATCTACTGGACCAGGTTTCTCTTGAACAAGCTTTGGGAAGAGCTCTGCTTTACATGGATGGGAAGCTTATTAAAGAGAAAGGGAATTTTCTCAGTCATATACCTCTCCCTCCAACCTGTCTTGTTTATGTCACATGCAAAGTTTAAATCCCTTAATCAAGTAATTATGATACTATTAATTTTGCAGACATACAAAATGTAAATCATAGAGTGGGATCCAAAGATGCCTTGTTTACCAGGCATAGATCACCTCTCAGTAATCTGTAAGAAACAAAGTATATAGATAGGTATTTGAGGCATTCTGCGCATGGCATGCTGTTTATGCCTGTATTCTTTTTGTGGGGAACATCTGTTGACATTTCAATTGTTGCATGTGCCTGGACAGGTAAATCCTGAAGGGGGCATTGTAGTCAATAATGGGCCTAATGAGGACTGAATACAATGGAAAAATGACTTCCTTGGACCTAGATGTCTAGCTTATGCTAATAAGTTGAAAGTCTGGATACTATCTACATACCTACCCAAATCCCTGAGTACTGGTTATACTCTTAGGGATGTGTTATCGATTTGGTAATTGCCTGTGGTGACTGATTTCCCAAAGGATACTATTATGCATTTATTGGCATAATTTTAAGCTGTAGCCTTGGCACCAGTTATTTATCTGTGTTAGTCTTTCCTGTAGGATGTCAGTGTCTTGGGAGGATTCTATGACTGCTTCTAGTGTGAAATTATTTGCAAACTTGATCAACTAGAGGCCCATGACATTGGTCTCACCTTCCAAGAAATTAACACAGAAAAGGAGCACAGCCAGCACAGAGCCCTGAGGGACCACACCTCTTTGTGAAGGTGGTCTCCCCTATCCTAGCTTCCTGGCTCCTATCTGAGAGACAGTCAACTATCCAGCATATAACATAAGGGCTCTTGCCCATATTAGTGAATTTGTTTTCAATGCCCTGATAGGGTATTGTATCAAATGCCTTACAAGGTCAAGTTAGGTAGCATGCACTATTTTGCCATCATCCACTGCCTTGGTGACCCTCTTGATGATGTCCATCAAGCTGAGAAGGTGTGCTCTACCCTTGTTGTAACCAAATTGGGTACGATCCACTGTTTGAAGGTTTCTATGTCCATATTAATCATTTCCATGGTATTTTTTTACAAGGTATATGAGACTAGTCAGACGTACGAGTCTGAAGTTCCTTGATGGCCGACACTTGTGTAAACAGATGATCACTGCAGTTCTCAACTCTCATGGCACAAAGTCTGTCGGGAGGCAACAGTGATTCCAGTGAAACCAATAAGTCATGATTCTGCCTGTATAAAATGCAGTCAAAAGCTTTCTTTATCTTTACAAATCTTTATCTGTTTGTGCTTTCTCTAGTGCTACTGTCTGTAGGCTATTGTCCCCACCCTCCCTTCCAGTTGGTGTCTTGCTCTTATACTTGGTGGCTTTGCAGTTGCCCACCCCCATTGTAAATCTGATCTGTGACACTCCTCCCAGTTTAGTGTCATTATCTCATTGCCTTAATATTGCTACAACTCAAGTGCTGTAGGTTGCACTGCATCTGAAGTGTTTGTGTGTTTTAGCTGCTTTTCTGTATATATATATATATATATATATATATAGACTTCTCTGTTTCTTTAACTAAATAAGCTCTGCAAAGTTGTTTTATTGCATTCCTGCCTGTATTTCTGAGTTTTTTTGCACTTTTAAAGTTTGTTTTGCTTAGTTTAACTGGTAGGCTACACACTCAAGTGCGCTAGCCGAATTAAAGCATTTACTGTGTTTCTGTACCTAATTTCTGCTACTTTGTAAAAAAAAAAAAATCCTTGTTTCCCACCTTTACTGAACTAGAATAGTCCAGTCTTCAGGTATTGCTGATCTCTGGGCTGTGTCATAGTTCCTGTGCTGCCCATATCCTTATTTGGATAGGAGGAAGCTTCTTTGTTCACCAGTGAGAGTGGGGAGCGCTGAGCAGCATATCTGTCCCTTGAGGAGTGGTTCCAGCCCAGTGACCTGTAGCTTATTGGCCGTTTTGGGCCATTTCCTATCTCTTTCTAACCCCTTGCTTTAAAGCCAGCTTTAGCGTGCTTTTGCGCTTGTAATTTAAAGTTTGTCCTGTTTGCTGCATTTACCTGTTGAGGCTACACACTCAAGTGTGCTAGCCTGTGTTACATATTTATTGCATTTTTCTGCTGCTTATTGCAAAAAAAAAAAAAAAAAATTATCCTTGTTTCCTATCTTTCCTGACCTAGAGTAGTCCAAATACAGGCTTTGCTGTATTCTGGACTTTTGGAAAGTTCCTGTGTTGCCCATTTCCTTTCTTGGATAAAGGGAGGCTTCTTTGTTCACCAGTGGCAGTGGGGAGCTTAGGGCAGCCTATCTATCCCTGGAGGAGTGTTCCCAGTACAAGACTCTGGTAGTCTATTGGCCGTTTTGGGCCAATTTCTAGCTCTTTCAAGTCCCCCTGTATAAAACCCACTTTGGCGAGGTTTGTGCGCTTGTTACTACTCAGCCAAGTTCCTTGTGGTCCTGCAGAGTGGTGCCAGCAGCAGAGAGGCTAAAAGAGTGACTGCTAACCTGATAAGTGTTTTTTTTTCCTGCTACTACCTGGGCGACTGTCCGATCTAGCTAAACTGCAAGTATTTCTGCTTCTTGAACTGTTTTAAACTGTTTAAAGTTGTTTTTGCACCTGCACTTTTAAAGTTTGTCCTGTTTGTTGTTTTTACCTGTTGAGGCTACACACTCAAGTGCGATAGCCTGTGTTACATATTTATTGCATTTTCCTGCTGTTTGTTGCAAAAAAAAAAAAAAAAAAAAATTATCCTTGTTTCCCATCTTTCCTGACATAGAGTAGTCCAAATACAGGCTTTGCTGTATTCTGGACTTTTGGAAAGTTCCTGTGTCGCCCATTTCCTTTCTTTGATAAAGGGAGGCTTCTTTGTTCACCAGTGGCAGTGGGGAGCTTAGAGCAGCCTATCTATCCCTGGAGGAGTGTTCCCAGCACAAGAATCTGGTAGTCTATTGTCCGTTTTGTGCCAAATTCTAGCTCTTTCAAGTCCCCCTGTATAAAACCCGCTTTAGCGTGGCTTTGAGCGATTTTGAGCATAGCGCAGCATCGGGCAGCGCCGCTTAATTGGGTTTAAACCATTCTCGGCTCCACAAAGTCTGCTCTTCGCTTTTTCCCTTAGAACTGATCTAGTTCTCATAATAAACACCCTATTCCCACTCTAAAGCCTGGCACTTGCTCACTAAAGCAATTATATAACTCAGCAATAAAAAATTAAAAGCACTACATCCTCAAAAACTCCCCTTGAGTACTTTGTTCCCCATTGGCCCTTTTTTTCAATTATAAAGGAATTCCCAATACTATTCTAGCATGTCCAAAGGTCAGTTGTCAATCTCCTCTCTGGTCCAGCTGGTGAATCTGGGAATCTTGAGGCAAAGTTACAACTGCCTCATGTACACAGACAACCCTCTCCTCCTCCCGATAAATTCCAGCACATGTGAGAGATGCAACCATATAGTCAAACTGGAGGCTAAGCTCTCTCAACTCAGTACTGGCATAACCAGTCAGGAGGAGAAGGAAACCACACTCACTACAATTCCAGTCTCACATAGACCTACCACGACAGCAAACCAAACACATAAACACACAAAAACATACTCAGAGGCTCTAAATAAAAATCTGCCTAAGCAGCAGAGACCTCCAAAGCAGACACCCAAGCAACCGCTACCCCAAAACAAAACACGTGCAACACATAGCTCACAAAGCCAGTGTGCTGAACAGTCACAGCCCTTAAGGCTAAACAACACACCTGATACACTTGTAATAGGTGACTCTATCGTCAGGCACACTGGCGTCCCGCTCACCAGGCTGAACAAGGAGAAGGTCACGGTGAGCTGCCTGTCGGGCGCTAGGATCCACCACATAACACAAGCACTCAGGTCACTCCAAGGTAAGTACAAATATGACTCGGTCATTGTCCATGCTGGTGTGAATGACCTGAGATGTACCTCCCTGGACTACATGAAAAGAGACATAGAGGAGCTCTCTGAGCATGTAGCCCAGGCCGGTATGACCCTGACCTTGAGTAGCATCTTACCCTCACCAAGAATGATGCCACAATATGAAGACAATATGATGAATTTCAACAACTGGCTTAAGTATTGGTGTCATTCAAAGGGGATCCAATGCCTGTCTTCTTGGGATGACATGCTCGACAAGCCATGATGCTTCGCTAGGGATGGCTTGCACCTGCCACCCCTGGGCTTTCGGATATTGGCAAAGGCTCTTGCCACCCCCATAGTGCCTTTTTTAGGCAAGGCTCAAAAGACAAACCCACCTCCATAGATATCACAAGGGATAAGAAACTAAGAGTAATGCTACTCAACGCCAGAAGTCTAAACCTCAAGATGCACGCACTCGAAACTCTCCTTAGCATGGAGAACACCGATATCTGTGCAGTAACAGAAACCTGGTTCAAGGCTCCCGAGAGCACCCCTGCACTACCAGGTTATACCTCATACCATGTTTTTCGGCCGCAAAACTTGGACCGAACCACAAAAGGAGGGGGAGTATCAATATTCGTCAAAGATACCCACACCTCCAGGTTGGTGGCACAGCACGAAGCATCAGAGACTATCCATGTGCAACTAACAGTGGGTAAAACTGCCTTCCAGTTTATAACCTGTTACAGACCACCCACCCAAACCCAGGAACCCCACTCAGCCTTCCTGAGAACACTGGAAAATAAGAAGGTCTCTCCAAACACCATTATATTGGGTGACTTCAACTACCTTAACATAGACTGGGAGCATTACTCTAGCTCCAACACCCTAGCCCAAAGGTTCCTAGAATTTATAAACTCAAATGCTATGGAACAACTTATTGCCACTCCCACAAGAGGGGAAAACATACTGGACCTGATCATCACCAACATGGGGACTCTATGCTCCAGACCAGAAGTGTATCCCTCACTGGTAAGATCAGACCATAAACTAATCTCATTAGATATTCACATCCCGACCCCAGCCCCTGCCCAGAAAACCACAGTGAAAAACTTCTCTAAAGCAAATTTCACACTCCTCAAAACCAAGGTGGAATCCTTCAAAGCCCCCAGGCCTGTGGAAAATATGGTGCAGACCACAGAATCCTTTATAAACACATTCTATGAACACCTTCAGGAATGCATGGATCATGCAATCCCAAATAAAACCAAGACCCAATCCTCCAAAGTTAGGCGTCCTGTCTGGTGGACCCCAGCCATAAACAAACTATACAATAGAAGGAGGAAGCTACTACATGATAGAGCAAAATCCCAAAAAGGGAAGGCATCTCTGATCAGTATTAGCAAAAAACTATGGGCACTCATAAATTCATCTAAGGCCAGCTTCGAGAGAAAAATTGCACAGGACACTAAGGATAATCACAAGGCTTTCTTTAGTTATGTTAGGAACCTGGGTGGGAATTCCCAGATATGCTCAGAATTAGTCCAAAATGACAAAAAATACACTGAACCCACAGACATTGCCAACATCCTAGCTGACAGGTTCAGTGCAAACCCCTTCCCACCAAAGGGCAAATAGCTATCCCAGCAGAGTGCTGCCCCCCTGACATCTCAGATGCTCAGGTAAGAGCCGCCCTCTCCAAAGCAAAAAATACAGCATCAGTGTGACCAGATGGTGTCCCGGGCTGCGTCCTACATGAACTCCAAGAAGAACTAAACCAAAACATAAAACTACTGTTCAATCTCAGCCTTACTACAGGATATGTACCCAAAGAGTGGCATACAGCAACAGTAGTCCCTCTCCACAAAGGTGGTGCCTCAACGGATCCTGGAAACTATCGCCCCATAAGCTTGACTAGCTTGGTCTGCAAAGCTATGGAAAGAATCATCATGGACCTCATAAATAAAGATATTGGGGACCTACAGACACTGGATCCTACCCAGTTCAGCTTTGTTAAGGGCAGATCCTGCCTCTTAAACCTGGTCAATTTCTTTGAAACAGTCACCAAGGCCATTGACGAGGGGAAGGTGGTCCACACAGCCTACCTGGACCTTGCAAAAGCCTTCGATACAATACCCCATTCGGGCATTATAGATAAGTTCACCAGCTTAAATTTAAACCCCTATGTCACTAGATGGGTTGCAAACTGGCTCAAGGACAGAATCCACATGGTTAGAATTGCTTGAGCCATGTCAGACTCCAAACCAGTTACAAGTCGTGTCCCACAAGGCTCAGTCCTGGGACCTCTCTTGTTTGGTATATATTTCTCGGTGGTACAAGCTAACATGGAAGGACTGTGGCTGACCAAGTTCGCAGATGACTGCAAGCTGAACACCATAATCGACTCTCCAGCCGACATAAGCATCCTCCAAAAGGGCCTCATAGAAACAGACAACTGGTGCCAGAGCCATGGCCTCAAGCTAAACGCCAAAAAGTGTATAGTCATCCCCTTTGGCAAAAACAATGTGCCCACAAATTACCACATAGGTGGTAATCCATTAAGTACAGAAGAAGTAATTAGGGACCTGGGGACCCAAGCTGATAGCAATCTCTCAATTGACAACCACGTGGCCAAAGTGGTTAGAAAAACATTTTATATAGCCCACCTAATCTTGAAGGGATTCACATCTAGATCAGGGGAGGTCATCGTGCCTCTTTACTCATCCCTCATCAGGCCCATAATTGAGTACAATGCCCCTTTTGGGATGTACTTTACCAGACACCTGCAGCAACTGGAAAGACCCCAAAAGTACCTCACCAAGAGGATCAAAGGGCTCAAACAGATGCCATATGCTGCCCGTTTAAAGAAACTCCAGCTCTACTCAGTGGCATACCGCCTGCTCAGAGGCGATCTGTGCCTGACATATAAAGCCATGTCCAACCCGGAATTAATGGACATGCTGCACCTCAGAAAATCCAAATCCCATCGAGCTACGCTCGAGAGACTTGAACCTCAGCACTGAAATAAATAGGACATGCTGGAGGGACAGATTCATAACCCAGAGGCTCCCTTCACTCTGGAATAAAATCCCAGTCCAGGTTAGGTAGAGTCCCTTATTGACTCTCTTCAAGAGGAATCTTGATGAGTGGATGGGAGATAGTAGGTTTACCCCGGGTATCACTTCTGTGTCACTGTTAGACAGAGGCAAACTATACTAACCTCGAAAAAGGGCATAGCAAAATTCATTTAAAATGGGTGGCGAAAGCCAAACACACTCTGGCTAGGCTTATAAATGGCCAAGGGCAGATAGCCTAGTATGAACCTATGAACCTACAAACCTATCCTTGGATATTCTTGGGGTCCTCTAATGTGGTGCTTTTGACCTTAGATAGTTTAAATGCCCTCAGGCAGATAGCCTAGTACCTACCTATGAACATCTAGGCCTATGACCTGCTCCCAGATGATAGTTGGGGGTGGGTGGTTTGTGAAGGCTGCCAGCCTAGCTAGATAGAATTTTGTAGATAATTCTTCATTTATAAATATTAATGTAATCCACATGCTTGTTCTCTTAACTGTAAGAAAATGATGGTAAATGTTGAACTTCAAAAATTTAACCACATTGCACTCTGCTAGAGGAAAGCCAATAAGTCAAGCATTGTATAATTGTTTGATCTCAAAACTCGGATCCGAGATGTCTGAATGAAGGAATTCTTCCTATTGTTTTAAGACCAGAGTTAATACCTAGAATTCACATGTATAATGTCTTTTATTGCTCTGGCTACCTGACCAGCTGCAAGATCAAAAGTGCTGCTACACTCTGAGTTTCTGGTTAGCCTGAAAAACAGAGAATAATGAGGTAATCTGAAATGAGTCAGTGGTACTGTATTATCAGTTTAAGGATAGAGAGAGAGAATCAAAGCATTTTGAATTTGTTTTCAGAACTGACAACATCAACAACACTGCCTTGCTCTATATGTAAGCTTATTTTAGAACTGTGTTTGCTCTGGATATAGATAGGAAATAGTATGTTTAGTCTATCTGTTTTCTGTATTGATGTCAGAACTTTTCTACTATATTATTTTAAGCATTTTTCTGTGATCTCTGAACTCTTGATGAGCACTGTGCAGTAAGATGCATTGTCTTGTGTTCTTATTATTTATTATTAAATATTTTTAAACCTTTCAACTGTGGCTGATTTATATAGAGAGAATTTAAGCTCTAGAGTATATTGCATGTATATAGTGATACTGTCCAAGCCACTCCAATAGCTTTAGCCCTGGATCACACTTACTATTGGGATAATAATAATATTGCACATTAATAATTGGACACCCTTTGGTAAGGGCCTTTTTAGTAGCCAATATTAGTGGTTGGTGGTAGCTGTTGCTACCTTATAGCCTGGCAGGAAGGAGCATAGCTGGAGAACCTGTGCCAGCCTTCCACAGGAGTGTCTGCGTGTTTGTATATAACTCATATCTTAAAGTGTGTGTGTGTGTGTGTGTGTGTGTGTGTGTGTGTGTATGTGTGTGTGTGTGTGTGTGTGTGTGTGTCAGCTATTTGGGCAGGGACATGAAGCACTCGTTGGACACAGAGGGTACTGGAGGTTTCAGCTTGACCACTAGGCTGAGATCTGTACCCTATAGCTGTGCCAGTGGGGAGTCTTATCGGGGATCTCGAGAGAAAGGGAGAAACCAGCCCCAGACTGACTGTGATCTCTGTATGCTCTTAAGGGAAATTGTACTTTACAGTGTGTGCATTAGTTATCCTTCTTAATGTGGAAGCCCCTCACTGGTGTTAGTGGTGAGGATTGAGGCTCCTTGATTACTGGGCCAGTGCATGGGCGTCACATGGTTGATGACAGCAATAAAAAAAAAACAAGCAGGCTACATCAGTTGCATACAACAAAATCCATTGCAATTCTAAAGGAATACTGAGGACACAAAAGACAGACTGATAAAAAATATATTAAGCTGGTAGAAGCTTGCTAAAAAGGCTCTTGCAGCACACAGCAGAAGAGAAGGAAAAGTCAAAAAGGAGGAAAAAGGCCTTAGGTCTATGATAATAGTGGCAAGGTATTTACTTGAATGAAAGCATCAGTAGACAAGCTTACTTAACCAATAATAAAAAGTAAAATAAATAATTAGGTAAGTAAGTTATTAAGTAAATAAATCCTTAATTGATATTTATTGATGATAACCTAGCTGTCTGCACACACAGTTAAGTCTGTGAACTGGTAATGAACTGCCTCCTTTTTTTCAAGGTTTAATTCATTTTGTGTCCTTAACTTAGTTCATGACTCTGAGCAAGTCACTTAACAGATGGGGCTGAGTCAGGAAAATTCAGGGTTGAATAGTGCTCTAACCTATTTAACAAATAGAAAAAAAATGTATGCTATTCCTTAAACTCAGCTTGATTAAGGACTGTATCTTTTTTTCTCTTGTTAATCACATAAGTGAACTGACCCTTAGGACACATTATAGTGGATCTTAGCTATTGATTCCTATTGGGAAGGATTGCTGGGTAGCCCACCGTGTACTCTTGTACTGCTGATTTTAATCTTGTTTGATTTGCATCTGTATCACTCTGAATGTCTGTGAAGAGCACTTTAGACTTCATCCTCTTTGATTTCCACCATTCAGTTACTTTAATTGTTGCTTTCCGCCTTCCATTTTGGAAATGTAACCTCACTCAACTCTTCTTGATTTTCTCCAGTTCAGCTTTAACATGCCTCCTGTGCCCTGCCCTATTTGACACAAATTATCTCTCACAGGGGTTTCTTGAAAATCTAATCTTCCTCTGTCTTTGCCTGCTGTCTTTCTTGAGGGTCTTATAATACAAACACTATACCATAGCTGTTTAGGATTGCTGCATTTTGTCAACAAGGTACAGTCCCTGTACCACAGCTATTTTGTTTCTCTAGAGTGTGGCATTTTGTCAACATTGTACAATACCCGTACCATAGCTGCTTTTTCTTTTTCAAGATTGCTGCATTTTGTCAAATCTTCTACAGCTTTTTTTTATGAAAGCTGTACATTGTCAAATAAAGTACTTAGCTCTTCAGAGGGTGACTCTCCAGTAATCAGTACAGTGATGTCACCATACATCTGTCACACAGTTATACCTTGTTCTCTGCACTGTTTGCTCTTGTCTGTTTTTTCACAATCTGTTTCATCTTTTTTGAAGCAAAAAGAAAAAAAATTCAGTTATACTACATTGTTAACTTGAAATACATCAATGTTCCACAATCCCTTCAAAGTGAGAGGAGTTGTTTTATACAGCATACATGCAAGCTTTATAATAATTCAGTATTAACACTTTTAGCTTGATTTACCTACATGTCAAGAACATTTGCCCATATTCCTGGTGTCCACAGATTGAGAGGTGTGCTCTACTGTCTCCTTGGATTCACAATGAGTGTGTGTGTGTGTGTGTGTGTGTGTGTGTGTGTGTGTGTGTGTGTGTGTGTGTGTGTGTGTGTGTGTGTGTGTGTGTGTGTGTGTGTGTGTGTGTGAAATACATAGGCTATATATGGGTAGAATGGAAGGAAACAAGATGTAAACCATAGATTTTGAGTAGAGGGAAGGACTCTGAAAATTAATGAACCATGGTACAGAAAACTCCTAGCTATCATTTCTGGTATATAATCCAATTAATTTGCTGTGTTTACTTTGGTTCTGGGGAGTCAATAAGAGAATAAATACTGAAAAGTAATAAACATTAAAAGTTTTAATAATTAATTCAGATGATAACTTACAGACTATTTATATGCAGCTAATGAAACACAGTCCCGGAACATTCCATATCTGAGAGAGAGATTTTAAGTTTTAATAAGTTCTATTCATTGAAACTACATGCATTAGAGGGATACCTTTATTCACACTGTTGGCACAAGTAGGAGAAATGCATATGTAACAACAAAGTCATGAAACATTTAACAAATGTCTGACATTGTTCATACAGGAAGAATTGCAGGCAGTTACTGAATCCTATATGTCATAAACAGAAAGGTAGAGTTAGTTATAACTATTCTGGTATACAAAAAGTACAGTTGTGTACACTTACCATAAATGTAGATGTTTGAGTGTATTCACTGTTGCAGTCATTCCAATTGGGTTATCCTGCTGGCAGACTACCTGCAGTCGGCCTGAATTCCAAAGTCTAGGTCCGGCGTCGGTTGCCGTTGCCTCCTCCCTGACGTCAGTGCGCCAGGGGTATAAAAGATGCAGCCAACGCCATTTTCTTCAGTTTTTCTTGCCCCAGATGTCAGGTGCCCCCAACAGGGTAGGCTAAAAATATGTCAATAAAGCATGCATGCACCAAAGTAAATTTTTGCCTTCATCTACAAGCAAATACACCACATAGGTTGTATAGAATAGAGAGTTACAGATAAGTTCCAGCAAAGATATGGGGGATGGTGGGTGGGTAACCTGGACTGCAACAGTGAATACACTCAAACATCTACATTTATGGTAAGTGTACACAACTGTACTATGTTCATCGTGTTTCACTGTTGCAGTCATTATAATTCGGTTGAATCCCAAAGCTAAGGTTGGGAGGCTGGAGCTAAATTGGATTAGGAGCGGCTATGATGCCCTGCAGGACTGCAGTGGCAAAGCCTGCCCTGAATTTAGAGAAGAGTGGTAAGTGATAGTGCTTTGTAAAGGTGTGCACTGAACTCCAGGTTGCAGCCTCTAGAATGTCTTTGGTTGGTACTCCTCTGAGGAAGGATGCTGATGTGGCTGCTGCTCTGGTTGAATGTGGCCTAATGCCCTTAGGCACTGGTTTGCCATGTTGTGAATAGCAGAAATGAATGCAGTGGCCTATCCACTTTGAAACAGTCTGCTTTGAGATAGCCTTTCCTTGTGATCCTGCAGCATATGCCACTAGCAGTTGCTCAGTCTTTCTGAAAGCTTTGGTTCTGTTCAAGTAGAAGCATAGCTGTCTGTGTATGTCCAAAGAATGCAGAAGTGTCTCACCCTTATTCTGTGGGTTTGGATAAAAGGTAGGCAGATGAATAGTTTGGTTAAGGGCCACACTGGACACTACCTTAGGCATAAATGTTGGGTTTGTCCTCAGAGAAACCCTGTCTGGATGAAAAATGATAAAAGGTTCCACAGCCATGAGTACCTGTAGCTCTGAGACTCATCTTGCAGAGGTTATTGCTAGGAGCAGAGCTGTTTTCCAAAATAAATTTTAATATCAGCTGGCTCAAAAGGAGGCAGGGTGAGTTTTTCCAAGACGTATTTGAGGTCCCATGCAGGTATTGGTGATCTCCTTGGAGGTCTTAAGTTTTTGGCTCTTCTGAGGTACTGCCTTAATAAAGGATGAGAAAAAAATAGGTGGCTCTGTATTGTAATGAGCTGAAATGGCAGAGGCATGAATTTTAATTGATGAAAAGGATAGGCCTTCGTCCAGCATCTCAGTTAAGTATTGCACAATCTGAGGAATATTTCGTACAGTCGTGTCAATCCCTTGTGCCTGGTTCCAAGCACAGAATCTCTTCCATTTTCCAGCATAAGATTTTCTGGTACTAGGCCTCCTGGCCTCCAAAATGATATCCATCACCGCTTTAGTGAGAGGAGTGTTTTGAATTACTACATTATCCACCATGCTGCCAGATTTAAGGTCCTGAGTTGGCTGTGCAGGATCTGATTGTGTTTTTGGGACAGTAAGTGAGATATTTGAGGTAATGTCCAGGCTGGGCATTGAGATAAGTTCTTCAGGATTGGGTACCAGTGCTGGCGGGGCCAGTCTGGGGCAATCAGTATCATTTTTGGCTTCTCTTGTCTGACCTTTAGGAGTACCTTGGGGAGGAGAGGCAGTGGAGGAAAGGCATATACTGTTAAGTTTTTCCAGCTGAAAGATAGGGCATCCACTTTCCATGCTTGCCTGTGATAAGTCCTTGTGCAGAATCTCTGTAGTTGGCAGTTGTGAGGGGAGGCAAATAGATCTATGTCCGGGCATTCCAATTTCCTTGTTATCATGATGAAGACTTGCGGATCCAATTTCCACTCGTGGGGATCCATGAGGTTTCTGCTTAGTTCGTCTGCCAGAGTATTTATCTTTCCTGGCAGGAATTGTGCCTGCAGATGTACTTGGTAAGTCAATGCTGTGTCCCACAAAGTCATGGCTAGTCTGCAAAGGGGGTAGGAATGAGTGCCTCCCTGCTTGTTTACATACCACATGACTGTAGTATTGTCTGTCTTTATCAGTAGTTGCCCCGGATGAAGTAGATCCTTGAAGGCTGTCAGGGCATTCTGAACAGCTAGCATCTCTTTTTGATTGATATGTAGATGCATTTGGTTTGCGGACCATGTGCCCTGAATACATCTTCCTGCCATGTGGGCCCCCCATGCATAATCTGAAGCATCCGTTGTTAATGTTTGCCTGGCTGGGGGTAAAGTGAATGGCTGCCCCTTGTTGTGGTGACAGGCCTTCGCCCACCATCGAAACTCCTGTTGCAGGCAGGGAATGAGGGTAATTATTGTTTCCAGGCTCTGGCAATGTTGAATCCAAACACTTTTTAGATACCATTGAAGTTTCCTCATATGCAGTCTTGCATATGGAATTAGCAGAATGCAGGATGCCATGAAGCCCAAAGCCTGCAGAATTTTTCTTGCAGATAACTGGGCCTTTGTTGCCAACAGTTTGAAATAAGTAGTCAGTTGTCTTTGTTTGTCTGGCGTGAGATAAGCCATCTGGGCAATTGTATTTAAGCTTGCACCCAGGAATATCATCTCTTGAGAGGGTACTAGTTTTGATTTCTTTTCATTTACTGTGTACCCTAGGCACATTAGTAATCTTTTTACAAATGCCAGATGCTGTAGTAGAATGTCCTTGTTCTCTGCTTGAATGAGGCAGTCGTCCAAGTAAGGATATATTTGTATTTCTCTTTGTCTGCAGAATGCAATTACTGGAGCCAGGCATTTTGTGAAGACCCTGGGTGCAGTAGATAAGCCAAAGGGCAGTGCAGAGAACAGGTAGTGCATTGAGCCAGCTATGAATCTGAGGTATATTCTGCATGATTTTCTGATTGGGACATGCAGGTACGGCTCTTTTAGGTCTAAAGTCACAAGCCAAGCCTTCTTGCCCAGCATGGGAAGAAGCTGCTGTAGAGTCAACATTTTGAATTTTGGCATATCCAGATATGTGTTTAGAATAGATAGGTCCGGTATTGGTCTCCAGGCTTTGTCATTTCTGGGCACCAAGAACAGTCTCGAATAAAATCATTGTCCCTGCTCTTGCTCTGGTACTTGCTGAATGGCCCTCATATCCATGAGGGATAAGACTTGCATTTGTGCCTCTGCCCATTGATTTTTTGGCAGGTCTGACAAACCATTTGCCCTTGGCAGGGTATGAAAGTGAAACTTGTAACCTTGTGACACTATGTCTAAGACCCATTTGTCCTGGGTTATTACATGCCAATTTTGAGAAAAAAGTGCTAGTTTTCCCCTATAGGTGCTGCCAGAAGATAAGTGCTTGGTGCAGGCAGGAGGAAGTCATTGGGACTGTTACCTGTATGGCTGTGATTTGTCTTCTCTGCTTTTGGAGGTAGAAGCACCCCACTGTTTAGACCTGTATGAGCCTTGGGGCTAGGATCTGCCTCTAGGGCACCTGTATCTGCCCTTTTGTGGCTTGTCTGACACTGGAAAGGACCAATTCTTTGTAGGCCAGTGTCTGCTAAACCTTGGAGGCTGTACCTGTAAGAAATCCTTGACTGTTTGCATGGATTAAGCTTTGTCCTCCATTTTATTCAACACCTCTTCTGCTTTAACACCAAACAAGGTATCATGCTGTAATGGAGCATCTAATAATTTTGCTTTAACATGATCAGGTAAATTCTGTTTCTTTAGCCAAGCATGCTTCCTAATGACAGAACCCGTAACAGCGGCCCTGCAGGAGGCCTCCAGAGAATCAAAATCACATTGCAAAGTATGCTTTCCAACTTGTTCAGCTGCATGCAATAAATCCTGCATTTCTTTGTTTTCTGCACATTCAGAATTTATCAACATTTTCTGTTTAAGCAGTGACATAATGTATTGCTGATATTTAAGCATATGAAGCTGACAATTTAAAGCCCTTATAGCCAAGGTAGCAGAAGTGTAAATCTTTTTTCCCCATCTGTCCAGTGCCCTAGAATCCCTGTCAGAGGGGGTAGGGTTTTTTGCAGTGGAAGCCTTGACCCCTTTGGGACCCTGAGAGATAGTTTCTGGGTCAGCAGCAGGGTTTTTGAAAAGAAATTTATGAGACTCAGGGACCCTGTAGTATCTGTCTGGCTTAACTGGAGCTGGAGGTAAGGAGTCAGGAGTCAGACTGGACTCGGAAAAAACAACATCTACAATGTCTAACACAGGTGGAATAGCAAAGGGTCTGTGTTGAGGTAATAAAAGGAAGTCTCTGAGCCTTTTCTTAGATTCTGAATAATCCTGGCTCTCCCAGTGGAAATGCACCCTCATGGTATGCAGAGTTTCCCCAAAAGAATAATCCTCAGGAGGAGAGGCTGAAGGTATAGATTCTTCAGCATTAGAATCCTCACAGGGAGGAAGAGAGTATTCCTGATCAGAAGAGGAATCAGTTGAAATGGAAACCTGATCTGAAGATTCATATTCTGTCTCTTGCCTAGGCCTCTTATCAGGAGGGGGATGGGAACCCCTGATCAAAGTAATTAGGTCTTCGGCCATTTCGAGCATCTGTTTTTTTGGGTATGGAGGCCTGTCCATGGGACTGTTGTACTTGTTTCTTTGTCTTTAAAGGTGCTTTAGTCTTTGCCTTTGAAGCTGAAGTTGTTTTAACATATAATTGTGTAGGCCTGAAAACACCCTCAGAAGCCGATGCCTACTCAACGGCTCTGGACCTATCTGAGGGAATAGTTTCCAAGGTTCCAATACCTTGAGTTTCCAGTGGCCTCTCAGCTCTATGTGGGAGTTGGTAGCGGCCTGCGGCTCTAAAGTAGCGGGCATCAGGGGCTGCGAAAGTCCATCACTGAGAACCGGCAAACCGGTGACTGGCTTAGAAGAAACCTCGTCATCGGTTTTGGACCTCGGATGCTTGTCTTTTTCTTTTTCTTTGCGTTTCTTGTGAATTCCGGTAGTCAGATGGCTATCCGATGACATCGTGTAATTAAATCTTCTGCCAAAATAGAGAAATGCAAAATCGTACCAACGCTTAATAGTGTGTTGGTTAAATCTAGCACAAAACCGACAATTAGCAACGTCGTGGTCAGGGCTTAGGCAAGGAATACAGTAAGAATGAAAGTCCTTATGAGGTATTTGCTTCCTACAAGAAATACAATTATTAACTTTTTCTGACATCGGTCTGGAGCAAGAAAAAAGTTTCCCCAACGGGGTACTTAGCTTTTAATGAAGACTTCGGATCTGAAATTCAAACATGAAAATCTCAGGAGTCGGCCGACCGGCACTTGCGAACTGCTTTTGCTTCGGGCACTGGGCGGCAAGAAAGACTGGAGAAAATGGCATTGGCTGCATCTTTTATACCCCTGGCGCACTGATGTCAGGGAGGAGGCGTCAACAACTGACACCGGACCTTGACTTTGGAATTCAGGCCGACTGCGGGTAGCCTGCCAGCAGGATAACCCAATTGTAAGGACTGCAACAGTGAAACACAATGAACATCAATCTCTGTGTATGATTTCACGTCCTATACACTGCAGATGATTAAAGCTATGAAGTGCTCATATGTTTGACCCCCTTACAGTCATGTTGTACAAAGTGTGACTTAACAAATCTCTTAACTAGACAGAGCACTGGGGTCAGTCTTGGCAGAATAGGTTTCTGCCTAATGGGTTTGCCAGTCAACAAAAATTAAACAAACAAATATATAAACAATATGACCTTTTTGATGATCATATAAACAACAGAAGTTCAAACAAAAGTCAGATAAATATGATGTGTGTTTCATTCTGGAAATAAAATAATATTAAATGTGTGCATTAAATTGATATTAAAAAATATAATAGCTTAACCAGCCCAGTTATGTATAGCTTTTGATGAAATGGAGAGAAGAACGCACAATTTGTTTTGTTGTTGTGTTGGTGATGTAGAAATTAATATTATAAACTTTATGTTACAGAAAGTGATCACTTGCGCCTTATGGGTGGAAAGGACCCATGTTCTGGAACAATAGAAATTCTGAATAATGGAATTTGGGGAACAGTTTGTGATGACTCATGGGATATGAAGGATGCAGAAGTTGTGTGTCGACAACTTGGATGTGGATTTCCTGCCGGGGTCACTGGGGAACCTAACTTAGGTAATAGATCTGGACCCATCTGGCTAGATGAGGTGAACTGCAGGGGACAAGAACTGTTCATCTGGGACTGCCCTGCTAACCCCTGAGGCCATAACGATTGTGAACATAAGGAGGATGCAGGTGTTATATGTTCAGGTCAGAGAAGAATTTGTATTAAATAACTGCAACAGTTACTAATGAATGAACAAATATAATAACGTGTTATTAGTTCAGTATGAATCCATTACTAATTTTTATATTAGTATATAGTACCACCAATTAAGATCATTACAATAAACTTCATACAAACAGGACCAATCCAGATAAACGGCAACCACAGGAAACAGTTGACACCGGTATTTACTAAATGCTTTTCATTGAGTTTTTTAACCACAACTCCATCAGATAAAAAAATAAAAGTGCTTCACATTTAAAAACCCTTTCATGCTAGTCATGTGTCCCGTGCACGAGCAATGAACATACTCACCCGTCCTTCTTTAAGATGCATAAGGATTATCAAGTAAAATAAAACTCGTTAATCCAACACTTGAAAAAGTAATTAAAAACTTTTGAATCAATATAAAAACTATTTTATATGACAATATGTGGAGAATCAACATATAAAAAATCAATATATATATATATATAAAAAAAAATATATATAAATATATATTTATATAAATATATAAATGAATGGGCAGCGCAGTGGTGCAGTGGTTAATGCTGTTGCCACACAGCAAGAGGTTCTCTGGTTCGATTCTCGGCTGGGGTGCCTTCTGTGCGGAGTTTGCATGTTCTCCTTGCATTCGCGTGGGTTTCCTCCCACATTCTAAAGACATGCTTCTAGAGCATTTCTCCCCGGGCCTCCACTGAAAACAGGATCTGTGGAACCTAGTCGGACTTTCCCAGTCAACAAATGTAAAATAAATAAAAAAATAAACATATCTTATCTGTCTAAACTTTTAAGTTTCAGCAAACATAATATAGAACAAGTATCATTTAGACCAGGGTAACAGTAGGCATTCAAACGGCTTTGCCAGGAGAGTTCTAGTATTTCTAATCTTAAAGCACTAGGATCCCCTTTGTTATCAGAGACAATCTGTTTACTAACCCAAAACTTAAAGAAGTGCTCTTGTTGTAATGAGATGTGTTTAGCAAGGGCATTCTCTAATTTTCACCTATTAATACTATATAAATGCTTGTACACCCTTTCTTTAAACTTTCTTTCAGTTTTCCCATCGTAGCAAGAAGGACACTGTTGGCACTTGGCCAAATATACAACCATTTTTGAATTACAATTAAACTTCTTCTTAGTATTGAATTTCCTACCTAATATACTGAATGTGTACCCCTGTTCCATAACTTTACAATATGCACACATCTCACATTTAAACATACCTGGGTACCTTAACGTACATGGGGTACTAGTTTCCAACAAGTTTTTTATATTATATCCCCTTTTAAATATCATTTTGGGTATTCATCTACTTTTGTTATAATGGATATATCATTATTATTCATTAGAATACCCCAGTTTTTTGTTAATGACAGTTTTAAGATTTGGTGCATCTAGACTAAAAGGTATGTAAAGCTCACCGAAAAGTTAATATTTTTAAAGGGTATTATACTAGAATTGTATCATTTGTATCTACCCTATCAACAGTTAATATACATCCCTTGTCTAAAATTGGTTTATATACACCAGAGTTCCTTTTGTACTGGACTTCATCAATTAACTTCAATATTAATGTGTCTGGGTACCCCTGTCTAAGAAACATCCCTCTCAAATTTTCACATTCTCGGATAAATTCATCGTCCACTGTTGTCATTCTAGCTGCTCTTACAAGTTGGCCTTTAATGACTGAATGTTTCTGATGGAATGGGTGGTAGCTCGAAAAATGTAAGAATGCATTTGAGTACATGTTTTTTCTAAAGATTTTAGCCACATACCTTCCATGGGCTCTATCCTTCCTAAGTTCAATGTCTAAAGATGGCATTACTTCCTGATGGTAACTATAGGTGAATTGCAGGAAGTTTGTGGTAGTGTTAAGGTAATTGACAAGTTCTAATGCCACCTTATTGTCCCCTTTAATGATGATAAAATGTCATCCAAGTATCGGATGTAAAAGTGTATTTGCTCCCATACTTGGCTGATCTTAAAAACAAATTCCAACTCCCGATATAACTAAATTCGCAAAACTGCCCCCACATGGTGATCCCATCGCTACTCCTGTCTTTTGTAGATAATACTCATTATCAAAAATGAAAAAACTATTTGTAAGGATGATGCCTAAAAGTTCTTCAACAAGAAGAATATTGGGGTGGGGGTGCACCTCTAGACCTCAACATAAACGAAAGCCCTTGCTAAGCACATCTCATTACAACAAGAGCACTTCTTTAAGTTTTGGGTTAGTGAACAGATTGTCTCTGATAACATAGGGGGTCCTAGTGCTTTAAGATTAGAAAGACTAGAACTCTCCTGGCAAATCCGTTTGAATGCCTACTGTTACCCTGGTCTAAATGATACTTGTTCTAGATTATGTTTGTTGAAACTTAAAAGTTTAGATAGATAAGATATGTTTAGGGTTTTTTTATATATTGATTTTTTTATATGTCGATTTTCCACTTATTGTCATATAAAATAGTTTATTATATTGATTTAAAAGTTTTTAATTTCTTTTTCAAGTGTTGGATTAACAAGTTTTATTTTACTTGATAATCGTTATGCATCTTAGAGAAAGAGGGGTGAGGATGTTCATTGGTCGTGCATGGGACACATGACTAGCATGGAAGGATTTTTAAATTTGAAGTACTTGTATGTTTTTATCTGATGAAGTTCTGGTTAAAAGAACTGAACGGAAAGTGCTTAATAAATACTGGTGTTGACTGTTTACTGTAGTTGCCGTTTATCTGGATTAGTCCTGTTTGAGTTTCGTTTACTTTAGTTCACAATAAACCTCATCATAGTTAATTTACTTGCATACTTCTGAAAGTGTACCGTGTGTATATTATTTTGTTTTTATTTTATAGTCATTTATCATGGTAGTGCACTCTTCTCAGTGGACCATTTACATACACAGTCTGATATATGTATTCAGCATGAAGTACAGGCAATCTAAAACATGTAAAAACACATTTACCTTCAAACGGCATGTTTTATGAATAGCTAATATAATGTAAGTCATATTTTGTGAATTTTGTAGTGATTTGATTGTGATATTAATAACAATTTCATTACATTTTGATCCCTTTCATCATAGGATTACTTACCACAGCTACCTTGACATCACAGTCAAAGGGTAAGTTATCAGCATAAAAATGACCTGTGAATGCAGATCTGACAGTTATACATAAATAAAAGTATACAGAATTGCTAACATATGTGTGAAGAGATGAATGTATAGAATTAGGAATATTATGAGGCTACTTATTTCTGTCAACAGTCCATAATTTCAGAATTGTCTGTAGTGGGTGAAGGCATAATTAAAATACTACTTTTTTCTATGTGTGTTGTACCTCCGTGTCTGATGACCATCAACCATATCCCCAAGTAGACATGTCCTTGTCAATGTTCAGTGCTGGAACATCAACCTGTATGAAGGCAAGGGCTGTCAGAACAGAGTCACCATAGGGAGAGCCAAGAGGATGCTTTATGTTTTTGTTAAATCCAAGAAATGAGGGTATGACACAAGGGAAATATTGCCAGCCCAGATAGCTGGAATTTTGCAAATAATTATATGTCATTTGAGAATATTAATATGATTTATATAGAAATGTAACAAAAGGAGATACTGCCAGCCCAGCTATCTGGAATTTTGTAAATAGTTATATGTCATTTATGAAGGGTCTATATTACAACTTCGAAGTTGTAAAACTTTGAATGTTATAATATCGAACCCAATACATCAAAGGATGAAAATAGCGAAGCCCTGGAACATCAAAATCTTACCTAGGGTAAGATTTCAGTGGGGCATTCCATGGCTTTGCTATTTCCTCCACTGTGGTACGATAGTTACGGACCTTAGGGTTAGGGTGTGGGTTAAGGTAAGTGGATACTTAGTAATATATGTATGGTGTAGTGTAGGGTTGGGTTTTGTTAACTGTATGTGTGTGTATTAGTTTGTGTATAGTTTCATAGGGTATGTGTGCGATAGTTGCAGACCTTAGGGTTAGGGTGTGGGTTAAGGTAAGTGGATAGTTAGGAATGTATGTATGGTTTAGTGTAGGGCTGGGTTTTGTTAACTGTATGTGTGTGGTTTATTTATTTTGGTGTGCTTGTGTTGTGTGTATGCTTCTTGGAACAGCAATTTTTTTTCCCTGGGAAAAGATTCACTATTCTGAGTGTTTGACGTTATCATTATTCGAAATTCCAAGTTCAAACTTATGGTGTTCGATATTTTGGAATTTCGAATATATGATATAGACCCTTTATGAATACTAGCATGATGCAATTGCTTGTGTTACCAAATGTATTAGAACTATATGTTATGTGCATATTAGACTACTGATACAGAAGTATGTGTTGAACAGGGTTTGTACAGTACTGAGCTTCAAGGATGTATCCACAGTGTACCCTACCAGAAAAGAACAGAAATGTATATAAACTATATACCTGTGCACATGTTTATGTTTTAATAGCAGAAACTGGAACATGCAGAGTTAACTTGCAAAACTTCAAGAAAATAAGTTGAAATTAAATTGTTTTAAGATTGTGCTATAAAAGTTAGTTTCAATGCAGAAAGGAGACAGGATGTCTAGAACTAGGGTGCATTCTGTATTGTTTTGTAAGTGTGTTATTGTTTTATGTCTTCTAGCAACTGCAAACATCTGAAGGCTATGCATTTTTCACAAGGAGATGTCAAAAGCTACAATGGGGGGGGTTTAGCCTGGGAACGTAAGTCAGATGACAAAAAAGTGATGTTATCCAAGCTAACCCAGCATTAATATTTGATATTAATTTAAGAACTCTCTCAGAGAGAGACTGTGCATTTTGTATTTTGTCTTTGACCGAAAAACATCCACTCATCTGCACTTCCCTTGCTGTAAGATTTAGGGCATAATATCTCTTTTAGATATAGATAGGAATATAGTAAAAATTAATTTAGATGTTTTCTGTATTTATTTGAGACTGCTCTGCAATGTTGTTTTAAAATATTTCCTGTGAATTTGAACTCTGAAGTTACTGTGTTGATTTACTGAGTATTGTCTTGTTCTTTTATTGTTTATTATTAAATATATTTCAACCTGTCTTTGTGACTGATATTTGTGAGCCATATTTAAGCTTTTAGAGTACTTGCATATGTATTTGGTGACACTGTACAGGCCACTCCTAAATAGCCTTGCAAGTTTTGGTCAGACTACCATTTGGATAATAGTAACATTACACAATAAGATTGGACACCCTTTGTTAAGGGCATTAAAGAAGCTGATAAGAGTGGTTGGTGGCATTTGAAACTACCTTATAGTCTGGGCAGAAGGGGGTATAGCTAATAAACCTGTGCCAGCCTTGTGTTTGTATCTAATCAAACCTCAAAGTGTATGTGTGTCAGCGACTTGGGCAGGGACATGAACCACTAGTTGGACAGAGAGGGTGGTGGAGATGTTGGCTTCGCCACTCAGCTGAGATGTCAACCCTACAGCTGTGCAATGGGGAGTCTTATTTGGGATCTGGAGAAAAATGGAGAAACCAGCCCCAGACTGACTGTGGTCTCTGTGTGCTCTTAAGGGAAATTGCACTTTACTGTGTGTGTCCTTGTCATCCTCCCAGTGTGCACATCCCCTAACTGTTGCCAGTGGTGAGGACTGAGGCTCCTTGACTACTGGGCCAGTGCAGGGTCATCACATATTAATTGGTGGACAGTGGTGGGATATCCACATCACAGAGGGCATTTGTGATGGCCCTAACCCTGGCCCTGGTGTGGGAAAGTGCAATCTGTGTCCATACAGAGATCCACAATAGCTTTCTCATATAACTGCAAGTTTCTGTGCACCCATGCTGAAGGCTACCACTAAATGGTGGCTTGCTCAGCCTATCACACGTCCAAAGTTTACACACGAGGACCACAGTATTGCACAGCTGGCACCACCCTATCCCCTTTATAGGATGGGCCCACCCCTCTTCCCCTACCAGTTCTTCAGGTGGATGAGCTGTTAATGAAATTTTGGTTGCATGGGATGCAATCAGAACTTTAATCCTCTAGATAACACATCTGTCCATTATTTCATTTGAGTCGATATCATGAACACAAGTATGACAACTGCATTTATGTACGAAAAATATTTATTGCATGGAAATTCTCCAAAACATAGGTAGTTTCAAAGGTTCATAGGTATTTACTAGGCTAATGACCACAGGTGCCTTTTTAAGCCTAGCCATGCATCCCAAATCTCTGACAAGTTCTGATACCCTTGATAAGTGTAAGCATGGGCCTAGAAGATGAACCATTTACTGGTTGCTTGTGTCCATTAGAGACACAGGTGCTAAACCATAGGTTCATAGGTTCATAGGTTGGTACTAGGCTATTGGCCCTAGGGCCTATACAAGCCTAGCCATAACAATTTCCTGGATATTTCTTCCCACAATATTTACTTCCCTGGACCCCTGTCTAGCAGGCCGACTAACGTGATCCCTGGGATGAATTTCCTATCTCCCATCCAATCATCAAGGTTCCTTTTGAAGAGCACCAAGGAGGTGCTCTGCTTGACATGTATGGGCAGTCTATTCCAGAGTATGGGGAGTCAATGGGTCAGGAACCTATCCCTCCAGCATGTTTTGTTCATTGTGATGACAAGATTTATATCCCCTGGAGAGTGTGGCTCTGAGGGATTGGTATTTCTTTAATGGAGTATGTCCAACAACTCAGGGTTTGACATGGCCTTGTATGTTAAGCAGAGACCGCCTCTGAGTAGACAATATGCCATAGAGTATAGCTGGAGTTGTTTTAGACGGTCAGTATAGGGCATCTGCTTTAGGCCTGTGATTCTTTTAATGAGGTATTTCTGTGGTCTTTCCAGCTGTTGCAGATGTTTTGTGAGGTACATACCAAACTGGGTATTGTACTCTATAATGGGTCTAATGAGGGATGAGTACACTGGGACAATGACCTCCTTTTTTCTGAATGAAAAGCCCTTAGTGATGAGGTGTGCCACATAGAAGGATTTCCTGACTGGTGTGGTGATGTGGTTATCAAAGGTGAGACCACTGTCCACCTGTGTCCCTAAGTCTCTCATCCCACTTTCGGTGTTTAGTGTATTTCCACCTATGTGGTAATTCATGGGTACATGGTTTTTCCCAAAGGGGATAACTATAGATTTCTTGGCATTAAGCTTGAGCCCATGGCTCTGGCACCAAGCATATGTTTCTGTAAGGCCAATTTGTAGAATATCCACATCCTTTGGGGATTCAATAATGGCTCCCAGTTTGCAGTCATCTATATAGACAGAACATTGTCCAAACATACTTCTAGGGTGAGTGACTTCAGCAGCAGTGCTAAAGGAGGTGTAAAGGAAGTATAGTAAGTGTGAATGACCACAAAATCTGGTGTCTACAAAGACACACACACAAACACATACATTTTCTCAGTTGCCAGGAGCAGGATTAGAACTCCTACCTAACTAGTTTGTTACGCTATAGTACTACACAGTTATTGCAAGTGCCACAGAGCTTATATGGTGAAAAACTATCCAAAGGTATCTTTGAAGGTGAGTGACATCAGTAGCAGTGCTAAAGGAGGGAAAAGAGAAGTGTATAATTGTGAATGACCACAAAATCAGGTGTCTTCAAAAACACACACCCTGTCTCACACAAACACACACATTGTCAAAATTGTCAGGACCAGGATTAAAACTCCTCCGTAACTACTTTGCTACACTAAAGTATTACACAGTTATAGGTTCATAGGTTCATAGGTTCATACTAGGCTATCTGCCCTAGGGCATTTATAAGCCTAGCCAGAGTGTGTTTGGCTTTCGCCACCCATTTTAAATTAATTTTGCTATGCCCTTTTTCGAGGTTAGTATACTGTGCCTCTGTCTAACAGTGACACAGAAGTGATACCCAGGGTAAACCTATGATCTCCCATCCACTCATCAAGATTCCTCTTGAAGAGAGTCAATGAGGGACTCTGCCTAACCTGGACTGGGATTTTATTCCAGAGTGAAGGGAGCCTCTGGGTTATGAATCTGTCCCTCCAGCATGTCCTATTTATTTCAGTGCTGATGTTCAAGTCTCTCAAGCGTGTAGCTCAATGAGATTTGGATTTTCTGAGGTGCAACATGTCCATTAATTCTGGGTTGGACATGGCTTTATATGTCAGGCACAGATCGCCTCTGAGCAGGCGGTATGCCACTGAGTAGAGCTGGAGTTTCTTTAACTGGGCAGCATATGGCATCTGTTTGAGTCCTCTGATCCTCTTGGGGAGGTACTTTTGGGGTCATTCCAGTTGCTGCAGGTGTCTGGTAAGGTACATCCCAAAAGGGGCATTGTACTCAATTATGGGCCTGATGAGGGATGAGTAAAGAGGCACGATGACCTCCCATGATCTAGATGTGAATCCCTACATGATTAGGTGGGCTATATAAAATGTTTTTCAAACCACTTTAGCCACATGGTTGTCAAATGAGAGATTGCTATCAACTTGGGTCCCCAGGTCCCTAATTACTTCTTCTGTACTTAATGGATTACCACCTATGTGGTAATTTGTGGGCACTTTGTTTTTGCCAAAAAGGATGACTATACACTTTTTGGCGTTTAGCTTGAGGCCATGGCTCTGGCACCAGTTGTCTGTTTCTATGAGGCCCTTTTGTAGGATGCTTGTGTCAGCTGGAGAGTCGATTATGGCGCCCAGTTTGCAGTCATCTGCGAACTTGGTCAGCCACAGTCCTTCCGTGTTGACCTGTACCTCCGAGAAATATATAACGAACAAGAGAGGTCCCAGGATTGAGCCTTGTGGGACGCCACTTGTAACTGGTTTGGAGTCTGACATGGCTCCAGCAATTCTAACCATGTGGGTTCTGTCCTTGAGCCAGTTTGCAACCCATCTAGTGACATAGGGATTTATATTTAAGCTGGTGAGCTTATCTATAATGCCCGAGTGGTGTATTGTATAGAAGGCTTTTGCAAGGTCCAGGTAGGCTGTGTGGACCACCTTCCCCTCATCAATGGCCTTGGTGACTGTTTCAAAGAAATCGACCAGGTTTAAGAGGCAGGATCTGCCCTTAACAAAGCCGAACTGGGTAGGATCCAGTGTCTGTAGGTCCCCAATATCTTTATTTATAAGGTTCATGATGATCCTTTCCATAGCTTTGCAGACCAAGCTAGTCAGGCTTATGGGGCGATAGTTTCCAGGATCTGTTGAGGCACCACCTTTGTGGAGAGGGACCACTGTTGCTGTACTCCACTCTTTGGGTACATATCCTGTAGTAAGGCTGAGATTGAACAGTAGTTTTATGTTTGGGTTTAGCTCTTCTTGGAGTTCATGTAGGACACAGCCTGGGACCCCGTCTGGTCCCATTGATGCTGTGTTTTTTGCTTTGGAGAGGGCGGCTCTTACCTGAGCATCTGAGATGTCAGGGGGGCAGCACTCTGCTGGGATAGATATTTGCCCTTTTGGTGGGGGGGGGGGTTGCGCTGAACCCGTCAGCTAGGATGTTGGCAATGTCTGTGGGTTCGATGTATTTTTTGTCATTTTGGACTAATTCTGAGCATATCTGGGAATTCCTACCCAGGTTCCTAACATAACTAAAGAAAGCCTTGTGATTATCCTTAGTGTCCTGTGCAATTTTTCTCTCGAAGCTTGCCTTAGATGATTTTATGAGTGCCCGTAGTTTTTTGCTAATACTGATCAGAGATGCCTTCCCTTTTTGGGATTTTGCTCTATCATGTAGTAGCTTCCTCCTTCTATTGTATAGTTTGTTTATGGCTGGGGTCCACCAGACAGGACGTCTGCCTTTGGAGGATTGGGTCTTGGTTTTATTTGGGATTGCATGATCCATGCATTCCTGAAGGTGTTCATAGAATGCATTTATAAAGGATTCTGTGATCTGGCCCGTATTTTCCACAGGTTCGGGGGCTTTGAAGGATTCCACCTCAGTTTTCAGGAGTGTGAAATTTGCTTTAGAGATGTTTTTCACTGTGGTTTTCTGGGCAAGGGGTGGGGTCGGGATGTGAAAATCCAGTGAGATTAGTTTATGGTCTGATCTTACCAATGAGGGATACACTTCTGGTCTGGAGCATAGAGTCCCCATGTTGGTGATGATCAGGTCCAGTATGTTTTCCCCTCTTGTGGGAGTGGTAACAAGTTGTTCCATAACATTTGAGTTTATAAATTCTAGGAACCTTTGGGCTAGGGTGTTGGAGCTAGAGTAATGCTCCCAGTCTATGTTTGGGTAGTTGAAGTCACCCAATATAATGGTGTTTGGAGAGACCTTCATATTTTCCAATGTTCTCAGGAAGGCCGAGAGGGGTTCCTGGGTTTGGGAGGGTGGTCTGTAGCAGGCTATAAACTGGAATGCAGTTTTACCCACTGTTAGTTGCACATGGATAGTCTCTGATGCTTTGTTCTGTGCCACCAACCTGGAGGTGTGGGTATTTTTGAGGAATATTTATACTCCCCCTCCTTTTGTAGTTTTGTCCAGGTTTTGGGGCCGAAAAGCATGGTATGAGGTATAACCTGGTAGTTCTGGGGTGCTCTCGGGAGCCTTGAACCAGGTTTCTGTTACTGCACAGATATCGATGTTCTCATGCATCATATTGTCTCGTTGAATTGATACAAAATTTAAAAAGGAAGACAGCAGTGAATTAATAATTATAAAGCAGAAATTGGAATTGGATTCATGGTATTTAAATATCAGTAAGGATCAATACCATTTAAGTAAATCACATGAGCCTGGAAGCATTCTCTCTTACATACCTAGGAAAGAACTTATTTTATTTAACATTAGTTTACCAGGACAGTCTGACTTGGGACAAGCCAATTTTCATCAGAGACCCAGGAGGAAATGCTCCAGTTGCATGTTTTTGTAATGTGGGAGGAAACCCCCATGAACACAGAGAGGGGATACAGACTTCACACAGAAGGCAATTGAGCTAAAAATCGAACTAGAGAACCTCTTGCTGTGAGGCAACAATGTGACTGCTGCACTACTACACCATCCAAGAACAGAGCAATTAAAAAAGTTAGTTAACAACTTAAAAAAGGAAATAAAAGGCTTTAATAAATAAATACAGATATCAACATGCATCTGTTCTAAGAAGAGTAGATCATCAGAAAAAAAGGATATTTCATGCTCACTGAGGGAATAGTAAGAATGTAAAACAAACTAAAATCTGAATGTACATCCCTACAAGGGGGTCTACTAGAAATGTTTGCATGCTATATGCTCTTGATACGATTGCTCCTGCCACTTGTAGGAATAGGCAAATGCTCAAACCCTGTGTCCTCCCGAGTTTAGAGTGCATGCATCTTGAGGGTTAGACTTCTGGCGTTGAGTAGCATTACTTTTAGTTTCTTATCCCTTGTGATACCTATGGAGGTGGGTTTGTCTTTTAAGCCTTGCCTAAAAAAGGCACTATGGGGGAAGCAAGACCCTTTGCCAATATACGAAATCCCAGGGGTGACAGGTGCTAGCCATCCCTAGTGAAGCATCGTGGCTTGTCGAGCATGTCATCCCAGGCTGACAGGCATTGGATCCCCTTTGAATGACACCAATACTTAAGCTAATTGTTGAAAGTGATCATCTTGTCTTCATACTGTGGCATCATTTTTGGTGAGGGTAAGATGCTTCTCAAGGTCAGGGTCATACCGGCCTGGGCTACATGCTCAAAGAGCTCCTCTATGTCTCTTTTCATGTAGTCCGGGGAAGTACGTCTCAGGGCATTCACACCAGCATGGACAATGACCGAGTCATATTTGTACTTGCCTTGGAGTCACCTGAGTGTTTGTGTTATGTGGCGGATCCTAGTGCCCAACAGGCAGCTCACTGTGACCTTCTCCTTGTTCAGCCTGGTGAGTGGGACGTCAGTGTGCCTGACGATAGAGTCACCTATTACAAGTGTATCAGGTGTGTTGTTTAGCCTTAAGGGCTTTGACTGTTCAGCACACTGGCTTTGTGAGCTATGTGTTGCACGTGTTTTGTTTTGGGGTAGCGGTTGCTTGGGTGTCTGCTTTGGAGGTCTCTGCTGCTTAGGCAGATTTTTATTTAGAGCCTCAGTATGTTTTGTGTGTTTATGTGTTTGGTTTGCTGTCATGGTAGGTCTATGTGAGACTGGAATTGTAGTGAGTGTGGTTTCCTTCTCCTCCTGACTGGTTACGCCAGTACTGAGTTGAGAGAGCTTAGCCTCCAGTTTGGCTATATGGTTGCATCTCTTATATGTGTTGGAATTTGTTGGGAGGAGAAGAAGGTTGTCTGTGTACATGAGGCAGTTGTAACATTGCCTCAAGATTCCCAGATTCACCAGCTGGACCGGAGAGGAAATTGACAACTGACCTTTGGATATGCTAGAATAGTATTGGGAATTCCTTTATAATAAAAAAAGGGCCAATGGGGAACGAGGTACTCAAGGGGAGTTTGTGAGGGTGTAGTGCTTTTAATTTTTTAGTGCTGACTTATATAATTGCTTTAGTGAGCAAGTGCCTGGTAACTTAAATTCAATGTGTTACAGGTAACTTAAATGCAAAAACGACAAACAGTAACTTTCTTTCAAGTGAAACAAGGAAATAAGTGCAGTAAGCAATGCAGATATCACTAGGGATCCACAGAAGCGCTGAAAAGCCACGTTTTAGGTGGAATTAGCATTTCAGGGAAATAACAAGCAAACAAACAACAAGCATACAAACAAAGCTAGATTCAGCAGGCCTGGATCTAGTCTATGCTACAGCAAACAAGGTGTACCAATTTCAGTAAGAAACAGTTCAAATATGCAGGCACTATAAGCCTTTAACCAGAAATTCCCAGCTCAGAAGGGCAGAGTCCAGCCTCTCCTCCCACAAGAGTGCAGACCACGAACCTTCTTAATGTAAAATAACTGGCCTGAAGCCCAAGTGCTTAAACCAGAACTAATTCACTTTTAGAATAACAGACACTGAGCCCTCAGTTAGCAGTTCCCAACTTAGAAGGATGTAAGCTACCTGTCCTGCCACCACAGTGCAGGCCACAAACCTTCCTAATGTAAAACAACTGGTCTGAAGCCCAAGTGCTTATTCCAAAAGACTTAGAATGATAGCTACATTTTAATCAAGTTACTACCAAGCAGTAATAAATACAATTGAATACCTTAAAGAATGCCTGGATTAGTGCTCAAGTTATACAAACAAAGCTAGATTCAGCAGGTCTGGATCTAGTCTATGCTACAGCAAACAAGGTGTACCAATTTCAGTAAGAAGTAGTTCAAAATAATGCAAAATAACTGGCCTGAAGCCCAAGTGCTTAAACCAAAATTAATACACTTTTAGAATAACAGACACTGAGCCCTCAATCAGCATTTCCAAACTTAGAATGATGTAAGCTACCTGTTCTGCCTCAACAGTGCAGACCACAAACCTTCTTAATGTAAAACAACTGGTTTGAAGCCCAAGTGCTTAAACTAAAAGGCTTAGAATGAGTTACACCAAGTAGTAATAAATACAATTGAGTACTATTAAGATGACGCAAAAGCAAAATAAAGTAGGAAGAAACACAAGTACAGTAAAATCAGATACATTTTTTTTTGAGTGAGCAAATGAGATGGGCCCAGGAGTTACAGGACAGAATCAAGTGCAAATGCAGGCCTTCAAATCAGAAAGCTGAGAGAGATGGAAGACCGCCCAAATGGCCAATAACTACAAATTCTGGGCCAGAACCACTCCTTATGTGGTAGACAGGTTACCTAATGCTTACCACTCCCACTGATAAGCTAGAAGGCTTCCCTCCAACACTGAAAGGCTTGGGGGGCTCAAAAGCTTTCAAACGGTCCTGGATACAGCAAATCTGTATCTGGAACACTAATTACAGGAAAGGTAGGAAACAGGCTTACAATTTTTTTTTCAAAAAAGTAGCAAAAACAGTAGTAAAAACAATTCACATGCAGTGCAAACTGGCACACTTGAGTATGTAGCAATATTAGTCCACACACAGTTTGAAATAATGTAATTAAATTAAAAAGGACTAAAAGCAAGTGCAGAAAGGGTTTATTAGGTAGAATGCAGTAAAGAGATGGGACTGGGGGAGTGTCCTAGATCAAATTCTACAGTGGGGCGGGCACTGCGTAAGCCACCAAATTTAAACTACAACCAAGAACAGGGAGGTGGGTGGGGAAGACAGTTTCAACAGAAATGTGAGGAATCACAGTGCAAATTATAAAACCAGAAAATATATACTGATCTCTGTATATTTGCAGAACAGTAAGACAACAGATATCTAAGCAACAATTTAGCTCTGTAATACAGAATAATACAGAAAAATATACTCAGCTCTATATATTTGCAGATAGTCTTGTAAGGCTCTCTCTCAGTGCACAGGTTCCAATTTAAATTTAGTTACAATTTATTCAGGCTACTAACAAGCAGTAATAAAGGCAGCAGAATAAATTTAATTGAGTACTTTTAAAAGAGGCAAAAGCAAAATAAGGTAATAAAGTAGGAAGAAACACAAATACAGTAAGGCATATAAAGTGCAAAAACATTTTTTTTTTTTTTTTTTTTGGAGATGGAGGAAACAGAGCAGATTAAGATACTAATGGGGAATGCCCTTCCCATGTGCTCTCTTTGTACACTGCAGAGGAGATGCGACTGGTAAGAGTATCCAAAATCAAAATATGATCTCACTGTACTCAGTTGAGTGAGCGAATGAGATGGGTCCAGGAGGAGTGTGCAAAAAGAGATTTACAGCAGGGGCGGGCAATTCCAAAGCCACCAAGATTAACACCACAACATGAAACAGGGAAAGTGGGTGGGGAACTACTGCAGAGATTCAGAGACACACACAATATTTACTGAATCCAAGACACACAATATTTACTCACTCAAATTTTAAATAAGTGCAGAAAATATACTTAAGTCAGCTTATGTCCAGTTGATATATGCAGACAAGTCTCAGTAGCCAGCAACTCGATTTAAAATGATTACTAGAAATGTAACCAACACAGATTTTAATGCTGGCAGAAACCCCCAAGCTAATTAACACTAACAAAGGAATTCCACAGCAGTCTAACAAATTTCAGTGAGCTCAGATGGCTAACTGCAGAGATTCAGAGACACACACGATATTTACTGAATCCAAGACACACAATAATTACTCACTCAAATCTTAAATAAGTGCAGAAAATATACATAAATTGGCTTATGTCCAGTTGATATATGCAGACAAGTCTCAGTAGCCAGCAACTCAATATAAAATGATTACTAGAAATGTAACCAACACAGATTTTAATGTTAGCAGAAACCCCCAAGCTAATTAACACTAACAAAGGAATTTCACAGCAGTCTAACAACTTTCAGTGAGCTCAGATGGCTAACTGCAGAGATTCAGAGAAACACACAATATTTACTGAATCCAAGACACACAATAATTACTCACTCAAATCTTAAATAAGTGCAGAAAATATACTTAAATCAGCTTATGTCCAGTTGATATATGCAGACAAGTCTCAGTAGCCAGCAACTCAATTTAAAATGATTACTAGAAATCTAACCAACACAAATTTTAATGTTAGCAGAAACCCCCAAGCTAATTAACACTAACAAAGGAATTTCAAAGCTGTCTAACAACTTTCAGTGAGCTCAGATGGCTAACTGCAGAGATTCAGAGACACACACAATATTTACTGAATCCAAGACACACAATAATTACTCACTCAAATCTTAAATAAGTGCAGAAAATATACATAAATTGGCTTATGTCCAGTTGATATATGCAGACAAGTCTCAGTAGCCAGCAACTCAATTTAAAATGATTACTAGAAATGTAACCAACACAGATTTTAATGTTAGCAGAAACCCCCAAGCTAATTAACACTAACAAAGGAATTTCACAGCAGTCTAACAACTTTCAGTGAGCTCAGATGGCTAACTGCAGAGATTCAGAGACACACACAATATTTACTGAATCCAAGACACACAATAATTACTCACGCAAATCTTTAAAAAGTGCAGAAAATATACTTAAATCGGCTTATGTCCAGTTGATATATGCAGACAAGTCTCAGTAGCCAGCAACTCAATTTAAAATGATTACTAGAAATGTAACCAACACAGATTTTAATGTTAGCAGAAACCCCCAAGCTAATTAACACTAACAAAGGAATTTCACAGCAGTCTAACAACTTTCAGTGAGCTCAGATGGCTAACTGCAGAGATTCAGAGACACACGCAATATTTACTGAATCCAAGACACACAATAATTACTCACTCAAATCTTAAATAAGTGCAGAAAATATACATAAATTGGCTTATATCCAGTTGATATATGCAGACAAGTCTCAGTAGCCAGCAACTCAATTTAAAATGATTACTAGAAATCTAACCAACACAGATTTTAATGTTAGCAGAAACCCCAAGCTAATTAACACTAACAAAGGAATTTCACAGCAGTCTAACAACTTTCAGTGAGCTCAGATGGCTAACTGCAGAGATTCAGAGACACACACAATATTTACTGAATCCAAGACACACAATAATTACTCACGCAAATCTTTAAAAAGTGCAGAAAATATACTTAAATCGGCTTATGTCCAGTTGATATATGCAGACAAGTCTCAGTAGCCAGCAACTCAATTTAAAATGATTACTAGAAATGTAACCAACACAGATTTTAATGTTAGCAGAAACCCCCAAGCTAATTAACACTAACAAAGGAATTTTACAGCAGTCTAACAACTTTCAGTGAGCTCAGATGGCTAACTGCAGAGATTCAGAGACACACACAATATTTACTGAATCCAAGACACACAATAATTACTCACTCAAATCTTAAATAAGTGCAGAAAATATACTTAAATCGGCTTATGTCCAGTTGATATATGCAGACAAGTCTCAGTAGCCAGCAACTCGATTTAAAATGATTACTAGAAATGTAACCAACACAGATTTTAATGTTAGCAGAAACTCCCAAGCTAATTAACACTAACAAAGGAATTTCACAGCAGTCTAACAACTTTCAGTGAGCTCAGGGATGAATTTCCAGTTTTCCATCCTATTGTGCAAGTTGAACTTGAATTGGGTTACAGAGGAACTCTGCTTCACATGGATGGGAATCCTGTTCCATAGACATGGTAGTCTCTGGGATACATACCAATCTCTCCATCAGGTCCTATTTATATCACAGACTAGGTTTAAGTCTTTAGAACAAGTAATTCTGGTGATGTTTGTTTTGTGGATGTGCAGGAGTTCCATCAGAGTGGGATCTGACAATGCCTTATATGCCATACAGATCTCCCGTCGAAAGCCTGTATGAGACAGAATACAGGGATAGGGCCTTGAGACAGTTTGCATAGGACATTTTACTTACTTCCTGTATTCCTTTAGTGAGTAACATCTGTGGACATTCCAATTGTTGGATATGCCTGTTTAGGTACATACCAAAGAAGGCATTGTACTCAATGATAGGTTTGATGAATGCTAAATACAGTGGAACAATGACTTCCTTGGACTTAGATGTCATACCTCTGTTTATAATTTGTGCAGCATAGAATGATTTCCTCACCACTGTAGACACATGATGGTCAAAGGCTAGATTACTATCTGTATGTTTCCCTAAGACCCTGATTACTGGGCCAACTCTAAGGGATATGTTGTCAATATGATAGTTACCAGGAATGGATGAATTCCCAAAGGATACTATTATGCATTTCTTGTCATTTAGTTTTAGTCCATGGTTCTGACACCAGTAGTTTGTCTGCGTCAGCTCCTCCTGGAGAACATTTGTGTCAGTGTGGGATTCAATGAAAGCTCCTAATTTGCAATCATCTGCAAAATTAGTCAGCCAGAGACCACTGACATTGTCCTTGACTTCTGAGAAGTAAATGCCAAAAAGGAGCAGTCCAAAGACTGATCCATGAGGGACTTCACTTGTGACTTGCCTCTTTGTAAAGGTGGCCTCCCCATTTCTAACTTCCTGCGTCCTGTCTATAAGCCAGTTGGCTATCCACTGGGTGACACATGGGATTGTACCTTTCCTCTTGAGTTTGTCAACAATGCCCAAGTGGGGTATTGTGTCAAATACCTTGGCCAAGTCAAGGTAGGCAGTGTAAATTATTTTTGTCCTCAGCCAATGCTTTGGTGATCTTCTCAAAGAAGTCCACCAGCTTGAGCCGACATGATTTGCCCTTGACAAAACCAAACTGGGTTGGGTCCATTGTCTGGAGGTTTATTATATCTCTTTTGATCATCTCCATGATAATTCTTTCCATGACTTTACATATAAGACTACTGAGACTTATAAGTCTGTAGTTTGTGCAGAGGGATTACTGGTGCCTTTCTCCATTCATGAGACATGAAGCCTGTTTGGAGGCTACAGTTAATTAGTAATTCATAGTCCCTGATAGGTCATGTTTCATGCTATTAAGAAGGAATACTTGGGATGCTGTCTGAACCCACTGATGCAGTGTTCTTTGTCTTAGACAAATCATTAAGGACCTGTAACCTAGTAATAGTAAGAGGAGTTGGGTCTATATTAGAAGACCGAAAGATGTAAACCGCGAACGCTGACAATAACAAAAAGACCGAACCTTAAAGTTGCGGAGGGCGCACCCACTAAATATATATATCTATATATATATATATATATATATATATATACATATATATATATATATATATATATATATATATATATATATATATATATATATATATATATATATATATATATATATATATATATATATATATATACACCGACTCCGAGATCGCACTACAGTGAGGAAAGGGCAAATATCCCAATCTTCACTGTACTGTGATCTGACAAAAAGCACTTTGAGGTCCGGTCTTTTCGACGTTGTTAGCATTCCTGTTTACATCTTTCAGTCTTTTAATATAGACCCGGAGGAGTTATATTTGATTATATTTCCTGAGGGAAGGTTTAGGGGGAGAGAGGGGGGTAAAGTTGGAGCTGAAATTATCAACCAGGAGGTTTGCTATATCTTCTGGCTCAGTATAGATGGCTTCATTTATAATCAGCTCTGCACACAATTGTGTATTACCTTTGAGGTTGCAGACATAGCTAAAGAAAGCTTTGTGGCTGTCCTTGGTCTGGGAGGCCAAACCTGCCTCAAATTGAGTAATCTCTCTCTCTGCATATATATATATATATATATATATATATATATATATATATATATATATGACTGAAAATGCTTATATAATGAAACAGGTGAACAATAAAAAAGTATATCACAAGAAACAGCTGATACTATTGGAATTCACAAAGGACACATGTTGAGGTTTAGTAAAAGAAAAGTAGTTTCATATTACTGGAATTATAAATAACTTTGTCCTTTGTTGAAAAATCAACAATACTAAAAGTGCACTGGCAACCACAAAATAAAAAAAGAAAAGAAAAAGAAACAAATCTCAGAATAGCTCAAAATCCAACAGCTTTTTAAGCACTTTCATCTCATCTGACAGGCACATTATATAAACACTTTAAAACTTCAATATTCAGCAAACATATAAAATATTCTTTAATTTTTTCTTAATAATTTATAAGATATAGAAGGTATTACTTTTTTTTACCCTTAAAAATTCATACAACCCTGAAGAAATGCATCCCTGCATCAACATATATTGCATTAAAAAGTCAATCTTTTCATATGCTACATTAATTTCATTTGCAGAAACTCATTTGGATGCAAAATTTGCAAAATGGAAACAAGTGGTGATTTTGAACATTTTTTTGGAATACAATGAGATAAGTTGGCAACTGAGATTGGGTGACAATAGTGATCATGGGATGAATAATTTTATTTCTATAACAAGTGTTTTGAAGAGAGAGCACAGGCCGGCCTTAACCGAAATGGCGCCCTAGGCGAAGTAGTGCTCGGGCGCCCCTTAAGTCCCACCCACAACATACTCATGAAACACCCCTATTTGAGACACACCCACAGGTAGGTCACTCCCCAAGAAAGCCACTCCAGTCATTTCCTTGAATTTAAATGCATAGGAAGAAAGAAACCTTGTAATGTAGTTAACCTGCAATTACTTTAGTACATATTTTCTACTTTAAATACCAGAGCCAGATCATGGTCAAAATGGGCCCTAGGCAGAGTAATAGACCTCCCCCCAGAGCAGTCCCTCCTGCAGTAACCTCCTACCCCTCCTAGCAGCAGCCCCCTCCACAGCCACTCCGGTGTTATATTATTTGGTTATTTCTCACCAGTTAGCATGCATATGGTTCTCTTATTTGCTTCTGCAGTGATTACAGATATTGAAATAAAATAGCACAAACACAGATAGCCATGTGCTAAACAAACAATATAGTCTAGCAATGAAAACAGACTTAGCATGAGCAATAAACTTATCTGCCCTTGAAACTCTCATTCATTGAAATGGCATAAAAACCCACATTCATAGAAAATGCATCTGGCCAGTGGAGAATTAAGTTTACCTTTGTGATGTTTTCAAAACAGACTCCTTCCACACATTTTTTTAGGGACATGTATACATGTATTTGTTCTTTGATTCACCTTATATTCCTTGTATAATGCAGCACCACTTGTTAGAATTTGTTTTAAATTTGTAGTTTTTAAACATTTTTTTAATAAGCAATGAAACAAAATGTATGAACCAATAACTGCCCATTTCAGAAAATTTAAACCATAAAAGGACACTCAAGACTTCAGTCATTACAACCCACCACTATCAGTCAATAAGCACAATCTCTGCAGAAGTAAAATTCATCCGAATAATTCTACATTAAACAGATTTGTAACTAATGAAGTGGCTATTACTGGTAAACAACTTTACATTTCTGCTTCATCTACAAATTCGGTGTTTGCTACCGTTGAATAATTAATTGCCTAAGTTACATGAATGACTGAGAAAATGACAAGTTCATAGTTACTATGCATCTTATAGAAAGGAGGGCACACTAAGGAATGCAGAACCCCTATCCACCCTTAAAATGCAACAAATAATCAGCAACTAGGGCATTACATACCATGCATCCATACCTCTCAACCTCTTAGCACAAGAAATCTGAACAAAGCCTAAAATAAAGGGGGTCAAAGGCCTCCAAACAGGGGCACATTATAAATGTTGCTCTTATAGACATTTAAAGCTGCTTGAACAGCATTTGTCTTAGCATGCCATTTTTGGAAGGAAATGAAGGCTGAAACTCAAATGTATGTCATTTAATTATTTAAATCCTCAGTGATTTGCCAGCAAACCACAAATTTTATGATGAAGAGACCAAAAATATGAGGCAAAAATATCAGTATTGCTTAAATAGTAAAAAAAAAACTTCCCTGGCACATTACAGAAACTAATTAATCATCACTAAGCAGAGATATACAAAAATAGAATGGTTATCTATCAGTGCAGGTTATCCATATAAACAGGGTATAGCAAAAACAATTAAAAAAATGGCAAAATCACATGTTATATACAGTGGTAAAATAGAAAGTACACAGGAAGTTTCACCAGCTATGAGCATTGCGCTATGTAATCATATCAGTAATCAAGCAAAAAGCCAGTTATATGTGCAGACAAGTCATCCTAGCTACTTCTCAAAGCACAATAGCTAAAGCACTGTAAAATCACGGAGACTTTCCTAAATCAAGAGACCGGAATGTCTACAGTGAATATAAACACTCCATGCAAAGTAACACAGTACCTGCAGATTCAGATAAATGAGATAGGCTGAAAAATCCAGATAAAGTCTGCCCTTAAGGTAATCTTGTTAACAAACACTGAAACAGTTAATCAGAAGTGCATTGTTCCAGATTAGTTTAGGAGATGAGAGTGTAATCCTTACCGATACCCACTGTAGCCAGTACAAAATACAAGAACTCAATCGCAAAATAGCTTAAAATGATACTTGTTACAATTTTAGCACAAAAAGGGAGAGAATCGCAATAGTAAGATGGTCACGCATCACCAAGGAACTCTGGTATCCATTGTTATGAGGGGCCAACAAAAGTATTGAAAGAAATGGCACAGATATGTTATAGGAGATTTTCAACTGGGCACACACACACTTTCTCTCCTCTGGCATACAGAAGCCCAGTTTAAACTTCCCTGACAGACACATACATTTACCTTCTTTTTAAGCCAAATAACAACACACCTACACATGGAATTACCCCCTCTCATAACCGAAGTGTTAGTTTAATTTCTGCACGCAACTTGGAACATCTTTACATCCACGTAGGCGTGTACGTGATGCATGTACGTTCCTCCTTAAAAGAGAAGACTTCACTACCGGGGAATGAAGATTTTTTTTTTTCCTTCTGGTCAACCTGCAGGTAGAGAAGTGGGAGGGCTCTTGCCCTTCCCCTCACACTACGATTCTGTCACCCTATCGTTTACTTATTTATTTTAATTAATTTACTGTTCATATTATGGGTTTGCATAATAAGAAAAGTAAATTAATTAAAATAAATAAACAAAAATTGCACCCTTTAGGAGGCTGACATATACGGCGCCCTAGGCAGTTGCCTAGTTCACCTATGCCTAAGGCCGTCCGTGAGAGAGCAAATATGTTATAAATTATTAGGGTAAAATTAAATAATTTTAATATGTTTACTGAATATTGAGGTTTTAAAATCTTTTTATAATACAGGCACTATTCCATGTGGCTTCATTTATTAAAAATTGTTTGCTCAATCAGCATTGAGTCTATTTAATTGATTCTTGAAAGAGACTGCTGGATGGTTTTCATTTACTGATAGGCAGTGCATTTTTAAAATTATTCTGAAGAAGCCTCTAAGTTACATGAGATGAAAGTGCTTAATAACCTATTGGACTGTGGGTTAATTTGATATTCATTTTTATTTATCTTTTTCTTCTTTTTTATGGTTACCAGTGCATTTTAGTATTGTTGATTTGTTTGTATCAAACTATGAACTCTGGATATTCTCCCAGGAATTTATGCCTACAATTACCCCTTTAGGAATGCTGTTGGGTGATTTTACCAGTCTCATCCAGCAGAAGACTAAATTTATTCCTCCTCAACAAGTGCATGGGGGTGAAGCCAGTAATGGTGAAATGAGAGGTTCACCTTCATCAGGTGTTAAAGCTGCAGTATTAAATTTGTCCAGGAGAGACAACATGAATGTTAAGAGACCCAAATGTGCTGCGGATTTTAATACATGGTTGAGTTCTAGGGAGCTGAGATTTCATACGGATGTGGTTCCTATGGGTTCCTTTCAAGCAATTAAAAACTTTGAATCAAAGTTGACCACGTATAGGGGTATACAGCTGAACTATCTGTACAAAAAGGAACGTTTTCATCTAAAATGAGTGTCTAAAGTGGTCCACTGTTGGAAATGTCCTTTGGGGACTGACATTAATTCTGTACTTCACAAAAACATACTGAAATTATTTGACAACACAGATTGTAAACTTCTGAAGTCAATAGTAAAAGATAATGAACAGAAACTATTGCAACTTGATCGAGATATCAAGGCATTAAATTAAAGTATTATTCATGATCTTTTGGTTCCTTTGCACAGCAGGAATTACAATAATATTTAAAAAAATAGACAAATAAGTTAGTGAGAATAAAGAGAGCAAACAAAAGAAGCTACCTTGAACAAGAAGGAATTGCTTGAGAAATGGGCATATCTCAAGCCACCTGTCTCCCGCACAATATCAGATAAAGGTCCTGGGTCTTGAATCAACAAAGTTTTTGTAGCAGATATAAGTAAGGCAGACATTTTCTCAAAATCATCTGGTGTCAGGAGATTGTAAAGGATAGCTAACAAGTTCAAACTGGGACAATATTAGTCATGCACTGATCACTGAGAGAGGCGGAGAGGACACGGCAAGGGCAAGAGGAAGTAACTCAATAGCAGTTGCTAACCAGTACAACACTGATTGAAAGTAATACTATTGATATTTTCAGTGTGTGCCACATAGATCTTACTAAGGGACATTGCAATTTGTTTAGAAAATACTTCATGTTTGTTCCTTCATTTAAGACAGATGTGTCCAAGGAGCTAATAGAACTTAAATTGTTTGTTTGCAACATAAACTTGAAGCTGTTTTTCAGTGAGAGTCTTAATGTTGTGGAGTGTTTCCCCATTAAATGGAAGAGCATTTTCAGCTCTCCCCCTATCCTTTTAATACCGTTTCTGAAGATCAAAGCTAAGATCACATCAGGACATTTTGTGGTAACAAATAATGTTTTTAAAACAACTTGACAACCCAGGACATTGTAATTTTTAAATAAACTGGTTTAGGGTTGGCTTATTGGTTAAGGTGTTTACCTCTCAGACACAAAATACAGGGTTTGATTATCACTCTTGAGGAAAATTGGCTACACTCAAAATGGCCCACAAGTGTAGGTAGCCTAGTACTTACCTATGAACCTGCACATAACAAAATAGGTTAACCTGTTGGATTGCAGGCTATTCCCATATTCCTTACTTTTTTTTAGAAAAGCTTTAGGACTGTACCCCTTACATTGTTTCAGTATCAACACACAACTTTATTTGAAGGCATGACTATGTCATCACTGTGTGCAATTAACTTTGCATTACTGGGAAAAATCAGTGTTGCCTCAGTCAAAAATATTAAAATCGATGTACTTATGAGTTAATATTTAACATGTGAGGTATATGTTCATAAACATCATCAAGAGGGTGACTACTTTTTAGAATGTTTACAAGACCCACCTTATGACAGTATCACTGTGCAGTTTTGGTCAAAGAAAAACTATCCAAATCCTTATTATAACACTACAGAAAATTAGGTATTGGTTTTGCTTCATAAGCAGTCCACAACTCTACTGGTATACTGTCAGCACCTGGTATCTTATGCTTAGTCAGTTCTTTAAATGGCCACTAATACATCCTGAGTTACAAGGATTGTAAAGGATTATTATTGATATTCTCAATTCTCTTTTAACTGCCTTTTACATGCAAATGATGTGTAAATGTATAAATCCCCACTTAAATCCTCCTTAGGTATTTACCATCTTAATACAGTGCCTTATTCTTTTAGACCCTAAAAATAAATAGCAATAAACAAACCATTAAACCAAATATTAACAAAGGTATTTAATGTGAAAATTATTACTGATACATAAAAATTAAAAAAAATTGGGTAACACTGAAACATTCATCTCATACAGCTTCTCGGACAAACTCTTGTATGTACAGTTTTCCAATGATAACTAAAAGAAGTAGAGAAATAATTCCCTCCTTACCAGTTGCCAGACATAATTCCTCTTAGTCACTACTTTTATCTATCTAGCTATCTATCTATATAAATATTCACTTCACCATGCCACAGACATGCATGTATTATGCTATGTTACAATACAGACTTCTTCAGGTTCCTATTAGATGACAGAAGACGTTTTCTGTCGTATGCATCTTGGTCTAACTTAAAACAACGAAAAGGCAAAATAGCGAAGTGGCTTTTAAGCAAATTCTTTCCCAGGGAAAGAATTCGCTTGGCCGCTTCCGTTATTTTGCCATTTTCGGCACTGTAGTACAATCTCGGAGTTGGTATATTTAAGTAGCGGGGTGTGGGGGCAATACCTCGCAGATCGGGTGGTGTGGGGGCAAAGCCCCCCACTTTATGTATTATTTAATTTTTTTTTTTTTTTTAACAGCGATTTTTTTCCCTTGGAAAAAAAAATCACTCTTCTGAGCTTTTGCAATTGTAAGCTTTCGCTTACATGGGGTCGATTAATCATCATTTGCTTTTTTAAGCATTCAATGATATAATATAAACCCGACTTCTCATGGGCACACATATAACTACAGTGTACTGCAGAGATATGTTTTTGCTTTAATGATATCATGTAATAATATGCATGTAAATATTGTAGGAAATAAAATTATGGGCTTCTTATGTCAGAGTTTATGTCAACAAAACACTGTCAATGGTTGATGTCCTATTTTCCAGCAGTTCTCAAAGAAGGGTTACAGTGTTGGAACCTTTGGAATCAGGCTTTAGCTGCCTAGAGATTATAGTGAGCAGATTAAATGGACATAGTGAGACACTGATTTTAGGATACTGTCATTTCACTTGACCATTAAGTTATACTGTGTAAACCAGTTACTTCATATCCTTCTTGATGTCTGCATTCAGTAAATGAAATAACATCTGCTATATTTTGTGCCTCCCTGTGAATTGCTGAGCATCATCTATAAATTGATAGCTTTCTGTAATAAATGTCCGCTGAGGATGAGAAATCCTATATGCTCAGCTTTACTACACTTGGCTTTACTTCTGTCTCCTTCTCCCACCCTATCCCTATTATCACACACCCCACTTTTCTACCATTATACTTCTCTCATGCATATATCACCTGTGATACCCACTCCCTATACCTCCTCAAACAACTTTACTACTATCAGAGAAACACTACAGTTTCTATTCACCAATTCCCAACTTCTAACAATTAGCATCATTCCCGACAGCCATTCTCCCTCCTTTTCACTATAACTACTCCTACTCAGATTCTCCACAACAGTGCCTCTAACTCATTCATGAACAAAACTCCCTCTCCCATTCATTCCTGTCATCTTCTGTGACATTCTACAGACTAACATTTATCTGTTACTTCTTCCTCTGTAATATCTTTCAGCCTTCACCTCATCTCTCTATTCAAATTTTACTCATCTACCCACAATCTCTCTACATCTGTACCCAGTTAAATCAGAATGTTTTGCTGAACTTCCCTTCATTGCTGATACCTGTTCTACACTAACAGACCTCTCACTACAACTACATAAATTCATCCTCATTTATATCAGTATTCCCTAGACCTATACTATTAAACACCCGCACATCTCAAAAATCACCGATAAGCATTCAGACTTAACAGAATCTATTATTCTACATTTTATCTTCTGTTTTTCCCAAATAAACCCTCCCGACTTCCTATCTTGACTATATTTTCAGCTTCAGTCCTTCATACTCCTGTTTCTTACATTTCAGTAACAACATTTTTCTTTTAACATTCATCATACTACCTCTTGTCTTATTTGCACGCTTAATATCCCACCAGCATCCATTACCTTAAAAATTCCATAAAAGTCATACATTATGTCCTTCAAGCAAAATATTTCTGAGTCTCATCTCCCAATCACACCCTGTCAAGATCAGCACTTGTATATCCTATTACCCAAGTAAAATTATCCAAAGCACAGCCATTTACTTACAAACTGGATATAAAGCAGAAACCTGCACCATCTACCAGCACCATCATATGCCTATAACCAGTATTCACCCAAATACAGGCCCAAGTCATCATTTTCAGGCACCAAAGAGCGAATATATGTCCATAACCATAAAACTTAGTGGCAGTATTCACCCAAACACAGGCACAACTCATCATATGCAGGCACCAGATGTCTCTAACCATAAAACATAGTGGCAGTATTCACCCAAACACAGACCTAGCTTATCAAATGCAGGCACCAGATAGCACATTTCCCTTATCTCCTTTATTGCTATCTTTTCATCCACAGTCCCCCAGTGCATAATGGTTAGGGTTCTTACTTTATAGATGCAAGGTATAAGTCTGATTCTAACCTCAGTGTGGTTCTCAGCTAGGCTTATAATAGCCTGTAGACTAAGAGCCCAGTATGAATCTATTTGTCAGCATTTCTAAAACCTTCATCTGACTTTTCATTTGCAGACGTCTTTTGTACTTTCTGAGAAATACTAGGCCTCAAAAACATTACAAATCATCAATGTAAACCATTTAACTGCAGTAAACTTTTAAATTATAACTTATTTACAAAAACAAAACATACAAATAATATATGTGTGTGACTGTGTGTGTGTGTGTGTGTGTGTGTGTGTGTGTGTGTGTGTGTGTGTGTGTGTGTGTGTGTGTCTGTGTGTGTGTGTTTGTGTCTGTGTAAGCTAAAGTGACCAGGGGTCATGTGTACTCTCTGTCATACCATCACATCACCTTCATCTAGTTTCATAAATTTCACTATTGTTCCATTTTTCCTTCATTTCCTCCCTTATCTTTCAATCCAATGTTATTTATTTCTTGACAAAATTCTGTGATTTTGCTTCAGGCTACACTAATTTTTTTCTTGCTGCTTTCCCTGCTTCTTCCATCTGTAATGAATATTATTGTATCCATCAGTTTGTCTCATTACATGATAACCATGTTTTCCTCAAGTATCTGATCCTGCATCTTTTGAGATGAACAGTGTTTTTTTCATTAATTACATTATGTTTTTAAACCTGATAATTAAATATTTACTGCATCTGTTGCTACACTTTGTTTTACCACTGTTCATCCTTATCTAATTTATCTATTTTTTTGGGGAATTTCATGAATCACTGGTTGGCTTTCAGTGTCTGCTGTACTGCATTCCAAATATTTCCCTTTTATTTTAGGTGGCTCTGTTTTAAAGTTAATTGTTGACCTCATAGTTTGCTGATTATTTGCTTAGAAGTGGCTACCAACTTCTATATATGAGCTATTCCATGCTCATTTCACAGTTTTGAGTCCAAAACAGTTTTCCTTTTTGACTCTTTTCTAATACTACCTATCTGAAGGATGTCATGTGCTGGCTAGCAAGACTGCTTTTGCTCTTAGATGTAGTTGAAATCAAGATTTCCTAGTTATTTTCTCACTGAATAATTCTAAAATATTTAATGGAAGCAAACTATATAATTCCATACTTAAGCCATCTAACCCTGGAGCTTTACCAGTTTTCCCTTTTTTTTAAGTTTCTTTAACTTTTATCAGGGTAATAGGCTTACTCAACAGTGATATTTGCTGGTCATTAAGTTTATTTGTAACATTTTTTCTTTAAATAATTGTTAATTTTGTATCATCAGGATTAAAATTTTATCTTTATTCACACCCTTATAGATATTTTTAAATATTAAGCATTTTTAAGCTTATTAGTGTGAGGATTTGGATATTATTGCTTTGTGCCTTTTTGGTTAACATCTTACTTCTATTAGCTAATCTAAGTAGATTTTTTGAAGTCATAGAGTAACTATGACATTTTATTTTTTTCTAAAGTTATCCCCATGTTATGCATTAAAACTGTTTGATATTTTATTAATTTTTTTAATGATTTCAGTATTATCTAATTTCTTTGTTTGTTGTTCATACCTTGGTTTGTGTATTTCATCTTGTATTTCTAACAACTCTTTATCCCACTCTTTCATTTTATTACTAGCCCATACTGACATTCTATCTTTAATATGCATTTTTAAGGAGTCCCATAGTATGACTTTACCTAACCTCACCATTATCATTCAAAGATAAAAAAAATTATGTTTTTTTTTCCTTAAAGTAACTATAAATTCATTCAATTAAATCATATATCCTGGGATACTACAAATAATCTGAAATGTCCTTATATCTATTAATAAATTAATATTTTAATGCATTATGATCAGATAAAAGGCAAGGAATAGTTTTAAAATAATCCACTTTATTATGTAAATCTATATTGTCATAACTGGTATCGGTTCTAGTTTGTGCCCCATGTGCATAAGAATAATGAATGAAAAACAATGACTTATCTTCTGCTTTTACTAGTAAATCAACTAAATTATTATTACTAAGTCTTCTATTTATTGCTTTAGCTGATGCCAGTATTTTAGCATATTTTGCTCACTTGTATCTTCTATACTAGACATGCAGTTAAAATCCCGTTAAAACTAAACACCCTTCCAATGACTTTGTAGTAAGTTTAAGTGATCTTTAGCCACTCTTGCACTTATTCCAGGGATCTAGTAAAAATTAGTTAGCGTATAGAGTTTGCCATTATAATTAATTATTACAAATGTATACATTCCTTTGGGATCATTAACAGATTTCATGACCTTAGACATTACAGTAGATTTTCTCCAGAGTATATCATTTCTCTCCTCTTTTTTTGTTATAAGGGCAGATGATAACATTTCATAACCTAAGTTATTTAAATATTGTATATATTTAGCTATCATGATTCTTTTGCAAGAATATAATGTCTCCTCTATTTAATTTTAGATATCTTGTTAATGATGTCCTTTTGTTGCCATTATTTAATCCATTTACATTAATAGATAATGATTCCAAAGACAATAGTCTGGAGCATTTCTCCCTGGGACTCTGCTGAAAATAGGCTCTGTCGTAGTTGGACTTTCCCACTGAAATGTTAAATAAATAAATAAATGAATAAATAGACAAGTAAATAAATAATACATTAAAAGTATCCATACTGTCTATTTAATAAAGATTTATCTTAAAAGATAATAACACATTTATCCACCATATTAATTTAATTAATATTCTCTAACTTCTAATTTCTAATGCAAGACTCACCCTATCTCAGGTTTTCCTCCTTCCCTTTCTTCTCTATGCTGCCCCAGTCCTAACCAATATTCAGTCCTCAGCCATGAACAAACTTCAGCAAACCTATCACAAAATTGCTAGATTCATTACAAACTCTCCATATAATTCTCACCACTGCCTTACCCTAAACTCTCTACAATGGCTTGAATTCCCACAACTACTGCTGCTATCACAATTTCAATTTATACACTCTCTGCTATACCGACCATCTTCCTGTGCAGCTCTCTCATCACTGGTCACCACTTATTACCCTTCAAGGACCCTCCGAACATCTAACCAGCAACATCTGACTGTCAATCAACCAAAGATTAGAAAAATGTAGGCAAACTTCTTTATGAATGCTCTGTAGCCATAGCCTGGAACAAACTTCCCTTAAACATACATTCCATTATACACCCTTCACACTTTAAAAAGGAGCCCAAACTTCATCTACTAAATAAAAAAAACTGTCTCTGCATTAATCTGACTTAACCCCCCAAACCAGCTGAAGTTTTAGCTTTCTCACCCTTTGTACTTGGTAAACAATTGCTAATTTACTAGCTACCCAATGTATATAACTGAATGTTTTCTGAAAATTCATGCTGTTGTTATTTTATCATTTGTAGATATGTCCCATTGTAAAATTGTAAACTATGTAATTGCTTTTCTTAATTTAAAGGTTTTGTTTCTTTTATCTACTGTTAAGTTTACTGTATGTAACCGGAGCTTTTCTCCTCAGGTCTCCACTGAAAATGGGCCCTTGGCCCAGCTGGACCAACCCAGTTAACAAATGTCAATAAATAAATAAATAAGTAAATTATATGCAAGACTCTAATGCATTCCTCCAACACTGTCTTAACATTCCCCTTTTTTAATTCTTCCTTTCTACAAACTAAACTACCAAAACTCATAAATAACAAAAGCACAGAGAAGTCTACCCCCGGGATTCATGAAGCTCGGCGCAAGGCCGGTGTAAGGCCTGCACTGGCGGTGCAGTGAATAGTCGGCGTAGTAGCGCCATATGCATAGTAATGAGTGCGTGCCGCAACCACAGACACGTGCGTAGTGTACGTGAGCGAGCCCAAGTAGGATGCGTCCGGAGGCGTGGCTAAGCCAGCAGGCGATGAGCAACCTAAAGTGCTGACTGCCACAGTCCGCCCATAATAGTAATGGCACCAGCCAGGGCCCGTGCAGAATGAAACGCACGCAGAGTATGCAACATAGTACCCGTCCCAACAAAACGGAGAAGCAAACACAACCCACGAAGCCTTAAGTGTACCCGTCCAAGGAACAAAGGATACGCGTAATACCGTGTTTGTCCCGCAATGCACTGTCAGTGGGCATACCCAGAGAAGGTGTACCGCAGCATGTCAGCGCGCTGCACCGACATAGGAGTAGCGACTAAGGTTACCGCCTGTCCCACTTTGCGAGGGACAGTCCCTCTATGGGCAGTTGTATCCCGATAAAAAATATTAAAAACGGCAAATGTGCTAACATTGTAGGACATAATGATATCCCGTATTTAATGTAATGGTTGCATGAAATGGTTATTTCCGTAACTGAAATACCTAAATGTCACAAGAAACAGAATAAGCAACCAAACTGCTACAACAATAAGCTTTTATTTAGGCAAACAAGTGAAGTTCTATGCTATATAGTGACCGTGGGTATGTGTCGGCCTGTAAAATCTGATGTGAGTCCCGAAAATGTCCCACCTTGGCCACTGGAAAAGGTGGCAACCCCAGTAGCGACATGGGCATGGTCACCAGGGTTACCAGCTGTCCCACTTTGCTATGGACAGTCCCTCATTGGACAGTTGTGTCCCGCCAAAAATCGAAAAACTGGCAAATGACCTGAGATTTCCTGCCAAAAATATTTCGCCAATATACCTGAAATAGTAGCATAAAACATATATTTTGTATATGAAACACATACATGGCATAAGAAACTGAATAAGGAACCCAAATGCTAACAGAATAAGCGTATATTATGGCAAGCAAGTGAAGTTCTGTCAACTCCACTTGCTGTGGGTATGTGTTGTCCTGCAAAATCCGATGTTTCCACAAAAGATGTCCCACTATGGGCATTGGAAAAGGTGTCAACCATAATGGTCACAAGCAGTAGTGAGAGTACACAGCCGGGTAGCTGTGTCGACATAACAACAGGAAGGAACCAAGATACCCTAAACACAGGCAAACATGTGCATAGCAACATGTCCCACACCCAGCAACGTGTTTGTCGCATACACAGGACGGCGTATGTCTAAGTGTAATATCCAGAAGCAGGACCCATGCATGCAGATGTAATACACAATAGCCCCATTGTAGCATGTAAGTCCCACCCATGTACGCCTGTGCACCCAAACCAGCTAGCATCCTTGTGCAGCTACACACCCACACACAATGGGCATACCTGAAATGTGGTAAGAAGTATTGTGTTAGGCAGTGCCATGCGGGCAAATATGTACCCCACATGTCACCAACCCACCTCAGGTACAGATATGGAAATGGCTGCATGTGAATGTGTCTGCAGAATGTGTACATCCCGCATGTGGTATGTACCCGTCCAAACCATATAGGTTTGCACATGCCACGGTGCACATAACTGTACACACGTGGACAAGTCTGGTTGTCGAACCACCGCATCGATGATTAGCTATGCAGAGAAGTCAAACACATATAGCGGAACATGTGCCTACCAAACAGGACATCCTAACAGGGTGCCACAGGCACAGAAGGGGAAGGTGGGACATCACATGTGGAGAGTAGCGTTGCCGGATGGCCAAATACACATGGTCAAGGTAAAGGACGGAACAACATGCATATGGCCGGATGGATGTTGTTAGAAAAATATATATAGAAACACATATGAAGTGCCAGTTTAGAAGCAAAATACTATATAATGCATTGAATTGTACCATACAATATGGCAGTAGAAATGATCATGCATGTAATTGGTGAAGCTTAGCTGCAGTGTGATCGAACTCTGACCCTGGCAGTAACCAGTACAGCAGGCTTATGTCTCTCAGCATTAATTATCTGCTGGGTTACAGAAAAATAAATGTATGTACATGCATAACATCCTCCCTTCGCCTGAGGAGGATGGCCTTGTGAGCTCTATCGAAGATAGAGTACAACTCCTTACCAGAGAGACAAAGGAACGTATTAAGAAATGAACTGACTATTGTATCGGAACAGTCCAGGGTCCTTGAAACAGCTACAATTACAGAAGGACACTGTAATTGACCAGGTGCCTTGCAAGGCTGTGTTATTCTCATGGGAAAACATTTTAAAAGCATGACCTCAGCACCCACGTATGTATAGAATATTGTGGACCATAGTGATGGAAATGCCCTGTGACCGACCACGTCAGTAAGGTGGGCAAAAGCTGATTGTAAACACTATATAAAGAAATTGCTTACTGTATAGAGTCAGACAAAACTCTCATACTTGGACTGTATATTATTTTGCCTGCCTGTGTACACTACTAAAACGTTGTGAACCCGAGTTTCCTGTGTTATTGACTGTCACCTAGAAAAGCCTACTGATTTCAACAGTCTGGTTTTAACAACTTATTTGACATTGTGGTCCTTGTTATCTGGAATTCCCTTGGTAAGCTACAGGTCAGAGTGCATGGGTGGTTAGACGTGCGCAGGAGAATTTGCCTAAATGGTTCTTCTTGAGTGAAAAGACCTCCGACTGAATTGTTGTGTGTAAAGAGGCTGTCCACTGTCTGATCTGTGGCTGAAAAGCGGAAAACTGGATCCCAAGAAGAAAGCGTGCAGTCATAAACAGGAGGCTCAGGTAAGGAGGGTTTGCCTCTTTGTCTCTATTGTAGATCAGGGACCAGACTACATTGTGTTTCTGTTAACAGTTGTGATAGCAGGTCGAAGACCAATCCAAGTAGTTTTAAATCTGGACATAGATCAGGGGAACACAGAGTAGAGTAAATAGTCATTGTAGACACTACAGTGGATACAGGGAAGGAGATACCACGTGGTACGAGAGAAGGGTTACGTAACAGTCGTGTAGAGGATATGGGAGATTAGTGCACAAACAGATCATGTGATCCGCGTTTGACGGGTGACGTGAAGTATATGCAATTGCAGAGAGCACATAATGTGAGATATTCTGCAAAATGGGATAATAAATATGACATTGATGGTATATTAGACAAAATATCGTTACTGAAACATTGGAATCACTGAAAATGTGATGCAGATGTTCTAGGGTAACCACCTGTCCCACTTTGTGAGGGACAGTCCCTCTTTGGCCAGTTGTGTCCTGCAAACAAATGGCAAATGTCCTGATATCTTAGGACAAAGATTTCTCAGATATCTTCTTAAATGGTAGCATAAAACAGTTGTTTTGTATCTGAAACACCAAAATATCATAATAAACAGAATAAGCAACTCAAATGCTACAAGAATAGGTTGCTCTCCTGGCAAAAAGTGAATTGCTGTCCTTTGTACTGGCCGTGGGTATGTTTTGCCCTGCCAAATTACACGTTCCTAACACTAATGTCCCACCTTGTGCATTTGAAAAGGTGGCAACCCTAAGATGTGCAGGTGAAAAAACAGCGACAATTGGGTAACCGTCAAGCACATAGGTGGATTGAGGTAGTGAACCGAAGGGAACAGAACACTAGAAATGCGAAAGCATCATACGTACACAAAGAAGATAATAATACAGTAGTAGCGGCAGACCCCCCCACCCCCCCTACCACCTCCGATACCACATCCAAGATATGAAGCGGGAGGGCAGGCTAGTCCCCCCCACGTTATCCTGTGGCAACAGAGGTATCACAACGACCAAATGTAAGAGAAGCTATTGAAACCACATCCCGAACTCGTAACATACCTAGGTACACTCAAGTAAGAAGACAGTCACTAGAACAGAGTGAGGATATCTGTCAATTAATTGAAGTACCGAACCCTCATGCAGGACAGGAAGGCCAGGACCCAACTCCCTTAGTGTATAGACCGTGGACACCAGAAGATATCTGTAAAGTCACAGAGGGAATTCCCTCTACAAAGTAATCAATATTCACCATGTAATACCCCTGTATCTTCTGATAGCATAGCGGGTGGCTTATGGCGGATGGTACAGGATTTACAAGCTGTAAATCATGTAATAATACCTAGGGTACCGATGGTGCCAGACCCACACACTATATTGAATGCTATGAACCCGCCACAGAAGTATCTTACCGTGGTACATATAAGCTATGCTTCCTTTTCAATACCTATACATCCAGATAGTCCGTATTGTTTTGCATTTACATTCAGGGTAACAGATACAGCCATACCCGGCTATCGCAGGGATACTGTGAAAGTACAACGATATTCGCACAGGAGATGGCTAGCAACATTCCGATGTTTACTCCACCCGGGGCCAGTCAAGTTCTACTTTATGTGGATGATATTCTGCTTGCGGCCCCTACCCAGCAGCAATGTAGGGAAGATACAATAGCATTATTGAAATAGTCAGCAGAACAGGGACATAAATTAAGCAAGCATAAATTGCAACTACAGAGAATACAGGTCAAGTACCTGGGATATGTGGTATCCAAGGAGGGTAAAACATTACATGACGATAGGAAGACAGCAATTTCACAAGCACCCAAGCCAACTACCAAGAAGGGAATGATGTCCTTCCTGGGTCGACTAACATTTGTCAAAGCTGGTTACCAAACAATGCTTTGGAATCTGCTCTATTGTCTGCTTTAATCTTTAATACACCTATGGCAGCACAACATATACTACACTGGATTCCAGTAGCAGAAACAGCTTTCTGCAGACTAAAACGATTGATAGCTTCAACATCTGTATTAGGTCTCCCGAATAATCATAACAGATGTTGTCAGACTGTAGATTGTAAGCAGGGATATATGGCGTCAGTCTTGATGCAACAGCATGTAAGTAAGCAACGCCACATAGCTTACTACTCATCGCAGTTGGACACTGTGGCATGGTCAGTGCCACATTGTGTACAGGCAGATGTTGCAGCACCCATGGCAGTACAGGCCTCGGCCTTAATGTTATTATTCCACCCTCTCACTGTGAGAGTGTCTCATGCAGTTGCGATCATTCTGCTGCAAGAGAAAATAGCATTCCTGACCCATTTGAACTGAAGTA
>NC_056725.1:791714246-791754246 GCF_019279795.1 Protopterus annectens
GGATTATCAATATAATATTATATATAGGTCAAAAGTAATAAGAGACTATTCATTTAGTTATATATTTTGCCATTTAAAACTATTCCCCCAATTACTACATAAAGGTTTAATAATTCTCTTCTATTATCACAAATATTAAATAATTTTTGATAAGATTTTTTAAGAAAACATTTTTATAAAACCATCATGTTATATCTAATAAAATATGTATGTTTTTATCTATTCCATATGTTTCCGAACTGGTTTAGTGGTTTTTCTCGACTAATATCATGTTTTTAAATGTATTAAATGCATTGGGTTACATGTTTAAGTTTCCTTCACACAGAGATGTAAAGGGTATTTAAAGGGGTGGTGATTGTGTGACGTTGTTTCCACTCTGTTTGGAGTTTCTGAAGAAGTTGGTATACATTATAACCAACGAAAAGCTTGTGAGAAGCTAATTCAATAACACTTTTTATTTCTTTCATTTGGCATCTGGAGATTTACTTTGCAGTTCCTGAGGTTCGGAGGAGTGTTATCCATCTCTTCTTTTATAAATATTAAATAATCCAACAAATAGTATATTATATACCGATGTAACACTAGTATAAATTACCCATTAAATGTTCCTAAATTATTCACTCATTCAACATTATTGTAACTAGATCTCTAAATTAATAACAGAGTGGGACCTGAAGCGATAAAGACATCAGTAAACTTACAGGTGACAAGTAATCTTATCACGCTAAATTATAATATTTAAGGGTAATTAATGCACATATATGTTTATCATGCTAAAAGACACACAAATATTTAATAGATCTAATAAAAGCTCTGAATTAATTTTTAAAGTACAACAGTCTGTATCTCAAAATTGTGTAACATTCTTAACCTGACAAATATCAAAATGTTTAACAATCCTTTAGCTTATTAAACTAGTTCATACAAATATGTATGTTACTGAGATTGAAAAGAATGTCTTGCTATTTCTGTGTAATAAAAAGTATTTATTTATTTTTATTTATTTTATTTTATATTTGTTGACTGGGATAGTCTGACTGGATACATGTCAATTTTTAGCGGAGGGCTGGGGAGTAAGGCTCCACAAACAACAAATACAGAAAAGAGATATAGACAATACATAAAGCACACTGTTTATACAATCATTACATCAGAAATCAGCACTGTAATAGCATTGGACAATAAGATAATAGGTTAAATTATAAAATCAGAAATTAGCATAATTAGAATACATAATACAATTGTAAAGCTCTTGAGTTGTAGAGATGATCCTAGTCAGGATTAGGGCAAGGACATAACCAGTGTGATTTAAAATATTTTTTGAGACTTTCTTTGAATAGTGTAAGTGAGGACACTAGAATAAGGTCAGCAGGGAGTAAGTTCCAGGTTTTGCCAACTGAGTTGGCAAACAAGGCATCCCCATGTGAGTTGTTGGATTTGAAAGTTTGGACCATTAGTCTATTGAATGAACAAAGTGGCCTAAGGTTACTATATGGGCTGATGATATTTTTGAGTGTGGGTGTATTATCAGATTGGTTGAGTACTTTATGCGTTACTATGAGCTGGTTAAACTGTAGTAGGGAAGGTAGTTCAAGCCACCCTAGAAGATTTAAGTTGTGACAGTGGTGCATCCTATATGCCAAGCCAGTGGCAAATCTAACAATGTGGTTGTAACAGCAAGATAATTTGTTAAGATCTGCCTTATACATATTTGTGAGTAGTGGGGATGCATAGAGAAGGGTGGAAAGTAGATGAGAATGGGCAATGGCAGTTCAAGCAAGAGGAGTAAGGAAAGGTTTGAGCTTGTAAAGTGACCCACGTTTTTTGTTTATGGTTTTGATAGTTTGATTGACATAAGCATTGAATTTGAGGTTATTGTCTACTATAACTCCCAGGAGTTTGGTTTGGGCTTCAGGGGAGATAATGATACCATTATTAAATTTTATAGTAAAGGTTGGAGGGTTGGATCTGCCGGTGGGGAAGAAAAGAAGCAGCTTAGTTTTTTAGGGTTTAAGATCAGATGGCGATTGGTAAGCCAATTTTTAACTATGTTGAAAGTACTCTGGATTAGTGTCAGTAGATTTATCGGAGAGGTGGCTGAGCAGATTAACATGGAGTCATCTGTGTACTGAATGCATGTTGCATTTGGGATAATGGTGTGGAGGTCATTAATAAAGATGGAGAAAAGAAGGGGTCCTAGTATAGAGACCTGTGGGACTCCTAAAGTGATGGGTAGACAGGATGAAAGTTTATCCTGCCATAGGGCAACCTGTTGTCATTCAGACAGGTAAGATTGAAACCACTGGAGAGAATGGTAGTCTACGGAAATGGCTTTCAGGGTATGGATGAGTAGCTGGTGGTTAACCATATCAAAAGCCTTGGAGAGATCAAGAAAGAGTGCTGAGGAAAGTAGGTTGCTATTACAGTTGTGGTTAATGACAGAGAAAGAGAGAAGAGCTGAGGTGGTACTGTGGTATGGCCTAAAGCCATGTTGAGAGTCAGCCAAATGCTTATTCTGGATAAGGTAGTGCATACATTGTTTATGTATACATTTCTGCATAATTTTAGCTATAGGTGACAGAATAATTATGGGTCTGAAATTTGACAGTTCTATGGAGCTACCTCCTTTATGTAGAGGTATAACATGGGATATTTTCCAGACTGAGGGGATGGAAGACTCGGACAGGGTTCTATTGATCAAGATTGAGATAGGGTAGGCTATGACATCTGTGGCTTTTTGCAAATAATCTGCCAGAAGGAGGTCAGCAGCTAGAGTGGTAGGCTATAATTTGCTAATTAGGCCTAGGATTAATGGGATATGAACAGGTTGAAAGCTAAAGGTGTGGGGTACTCAGTATATCATTATCTGAGTTAGAGCAGGTGGGAGTGAGTTGACTAGCCAGGCACTGGATAGTTTCTGTGAAGAAACTATTGGAGGTATTTGCAATGTCCTTCGGCGATTTGTGGGTAGAAGCTAATGGGGCAGGAGTAGAGGTATAGCTTGGGTAAAGAAGTTTGTTTATACCAGCCCAGAACTTTTGGGGTTTGTTATGGTGCTTCTGTTGCAGATGGCAATAGAAGTTTTTTTTTTGTCTAGAATAATATATTTTTTAGTGTTGTTCCTTAGCTGTCAATATCTAAGTTGGTCTTGTGGGTCTTTTGTAGCTCGCCATGTGGCCCATGCTTTGCTTCCAAGCATGATTTTTGATTTTGTGTATTTTTTAGAGCCATTGTGTAGTTTTTGTTTTGGGTTTGATAGAGTGGGAAGGGGCATGAGAATTAAGGATGGCAATGAATTTGGTATTAAAGTAGTCCATTGCTTCATCCAATTGTAGTGGTTCTATGACTGACCAGTTGCATACTCTGAGTTCATTTTGGAAATTGGAAAGGTTGAAGTTCTTATTGTTTCTTATTGTTTTGTAGGTGGGCAGTTGGGGGTTATCAGCCTTGAGCTTAATTATATAGGTGAGACAGTGGTCACTTAGGTCATCAGGCAAAGTCCCTGGCTTGTACATATGGGGATGGCCATTGATAAGTATTCAATCTAGGGTACTTTCTTTGCTGTTGGGTTTACTGATCCTGGTGGGTGAGGAGATGATCTGTGAAAACCCTTATAGGTTAACGTGAGTAGTAGGAGATTCAGAGGAGCAGGTGCTCCAGTCAATGTTGAAGTCTCCAAGAACAATGGTTTCTTGGGGATAGTTACTAGATATCCATTGTAGGATGTTTCTAGTCTGTTAACATTCTTACCTGGGGGAATGTAGACACAGACAATGTATCTACATTTGTTTTTGTTAATTTGTAGTTTGGTAATGAAAATTTCTGCATTATTAACTTGAGGTGGTTGTTGGGTGTCTGTTGAAATAGCTAGGGTAGATTTTTAGATACGGCAACCCCACCACCTTTCCTAAAGGTTTGATCAAATCTAAGTATTTGATACCCTGGGGGTAGTACCTCATTGTCGTTAGTTACAGGTTTTAGCCACGTTTCAGTAAGACATAATTTGTCTGGAGAATGAACTGCTAAGAGAGCGTGCAGGTTATGGACCTTATTATTTAAGCTTCTGATGTTTAGATGGCAGGCTTGGAATGAGTTAGGGGGCCTATTTGACAGAGTTATGTTGGTAGGAATATTATTATGGGAACTAGGCACTGCAGGTGAGGCTAGGCCAGGGTTTGAGTGGATGTCTCCATGCATTATAAGGTTGTAGCATAATCTGACTATGAGTTTCAGTATTTTATTTATGAGTTTCTGATAGTGTCTGGTTTTCAAGCTGACATAATTGGATCGATTGGGTTGGTAGTATTTGGGGGTTAAGGAGCTGGGTGAGAGTGGAATTATAAAGTGGTCATTTTTGTTTGATACTGTTGGGGTGGAGGTATGGAATTTAGGGTTGTGGAATCCTAGGTAGTATTGATTTTCATAGGTAGTGAGAATATATGGAAGAAGCAGCAGGGTAATAAAGGAAATAACAGGAGTAATTTGGGTACTAGCATAGCGACTGGTTTAGGTATTATATTGATGTTGTTTTGATGTTGTTTTTAGAACAAGAAAAGTTGCATTGACTTAAAAAATTGGCTGTAGATGGTGGACAGATCTTTTAGAAAGCAGGTTTTTTGGTGATTGGTTAGTAAGGAGGGGGAGTGGTTTGAAAATTATAAATTTAGCAGCACCAGGGGCGGGTGGAATTTGGGGGCAGGGCAGGGTGTGGAGCGAGCCTGAGCGAAGCGAGGGCGAGTGGAGTGGGGCTGAACCAAGTCACAAGATACCTGTATTCAGTGCTTGCAAGGTAGGTATATCACTGATTGTAAATAGATTTTTTAACTTAAAGTTATACCGGCAGGTTAAAATACACTCTTGGTATACATAAAGAACCTGTATTTTACCCTTAGATGGTAATTTACTAGTGACTGTTTATTAAGCAAGGTTTTGCACAGTTTATGTGAGCACATGGGGATTATTGCCAGTGCTATGGACTCAGTTCATTGTTAAGTTACAGAGAGAATATACATAGAAATTGTGGATAGTAACTTTATGCAATCTTTTAAGATAGAGGGTCAAGATGGTAATGCCTTCTATTATTAGTTGCTAGTATTTGGATGTCCTTTTAACACTGTAAGACTTTCAGGGGGATCAGTAGGGGGATAGTACCTAAAAGGGATATAGTTTTTACAATTTCTCTTCCTTAACTGCAGTTAGTGACCTTAAAAGCACCACTTATAGTCATTAAACAAGCTTCTAGTACACACAGTCTTTACAGTGTTTATGTTAAGCATATGGTTTAACACATTTGGCAAACACATGAACAAGCACTCTAATAGAGTCAAGTAATTTAGCACTTAATTCATGAAAGTCATAAGTATTACATGCAGGAATTTTAGTACAACTTAAGTTAGTTAAGACCAAGTAAGCATGGCTACACGAGGAGACAATACGCACTTGTTTGTTCTTCTTTCAGCTTTTCCCGGTTAGGGGTCACCACAGCGGAACTCCGGTCTGCTAATGATTGGCAGTAGATTTTGTACAGTGCCGAGGTGCCAGCTCGATGCCCAACCTTCAATGAAGGCACCCCCATTCCACGCATGTCTTTTGAACGCCACTCGACCACGGGGATGACATGCAGACTCCACACAGAAGGCGCTGCAGGTGCGCTTGATGAAAATTTGACTGACTGGGCCCTGGAGCACTGCAATTTTAAAAATGGCAATTTGTGTAGGGGAGTAAGTAACTTCAGTTCTGTGGATGTAGGAGGGAGGGAATCCAACAACTGCTAGGCTAATATACCCTCGCAGGGCTGAACCAAGTCACAAAATACCTGTATTCAGTGCTTGCAAGGTAGGTATATCACTGAATGTAAATAGATTTTTTAACTTAGAGTTATACAGGCAAGTTAAAATACACTCTTGGTATAAGTAAAGAACCTGTATTTTACCCTTAGATGGTAATTTATTAGCGACTGTTTGTTAAGCAAGGTTTAGCACAGTTTTAATAATTTATGGGAGTACAGGGGATTATTGCCAATGTTATGGACCCAGTTCAGCGTTAAGTTACAGAGAGAATATACGTAGAAATTGTGGATAGTAACCTTATGCAGTCTTTTAAGATAGGTGGTCAGGATGGTAATGCCTTCCATTATTAGTCGCTAGTAGATGGATGTCCTTTTAATGTTGTAAGCCTTTCAGAGGGATCAGTAAGGGGAAAGTACTGCACTTGATGAAAAGTCGACCGACTGGGCCCTGGAACAATCTATATTGCATTCAGAAGTTACAATGTGTTCAATTCAAGTCCAATTCTCCCTTCCCAGATTTACACATATTGAAAAATCTACTTTACTTTCTATCAAAATGAAATGTACTGATTCAGCAATAAAACATTCAAATTTTAGCTTTGACTTATAAATGAGTTTTTTTTTCAGGTAGTCCTAGTGAAACTAATAACATATAACATGTAAAAGCTTCAAATTTCACATGACGAAAATTCAAATTTCAGTTTTCAGATTATTTTCAAATATTTTATATGGTTTTCTATGTAAATTATATGAGATCTTGTGCATTTACATTTCTGCCATAGCAGATATATGTAAGAGACATCTTTCTTAAAAGCGGTTTGTTATTTAAATATAGTTTTTATGTAATATTTTCCCACTCGTATTCTACCTTATTCTATATATCTTGTATTTCTAAAATCTCCAATTAAAGAGCTATTTAATCAACAGTTCTCTGTTAAAGATTATAGTATGTGTACATATTTCTAATCTTAATGGTACTGCTCTTATATTGATATTACACATTAAATATTTCATTCCTTATGCAATGTGTTACATAGGAACAAAGACAACAAAATTACCAACCCTTTAACACTTCCAATTAGCATATTACTTAGATTTGACATTCAGTTAACCCAGCAATGTACATACTAAGCAAATTTGAACAAATAAAATACACTTTTTAACATATATACTCTTAAAGTTATCATTCAATTGCTTATAATTTAATGACATTCTCTTACAGAACATATTTAAGATTTAGCAATACGTGTATACATTTAGTTAAATGAAATATATTAACCTGTGAATTTAATGAAATCCATGTAAGAATACTGGAAGGCCTACACGGAAGTTACCATGGCCATGTATGCGGAACTCCCTCAGCAGCACGCCTTGCATACTAATGAAGGCACGCTACTGAAGGAGAGCCATGTAACACGATTATTGTATCAGTGTAGGGAGTGTGTTACTGTGTCCAGAGATGAGTAACACTCCCCGTGCACTGTCAAAGTGCCTGATAACAATGTTGTGTCTAATAATAAAAAGTGCAATTATTTTTAATTTTTTTTATTTGTGTTTGCGTGATGTGGTGCTTAGCAATGGACACGTGCCAGATTTCTAAAAATAGAACCCAGATACATTTAATTATTTTGGAAAGGTCAAGTTTAAGCATAGCTGAGCACATCTGCATGGCACACCATGGTGCTAAAATGTAGTGGATAGATAAATATGCAAAAGTATAACAGAATTTCACATGGCCATGTAGCCAAATGGTTAGAGTGACAGCCTTATGTGCAGTAGATGCAGGATTGTAAATACACAGTATGAGACATCTTTTAAATCCCGATTAAATTTTGTTTTATTACACAGACAGGTTATTAAATTTAGTTTGCAAATACACAATTATGAGAAGTACTATTAAACCTTGATTGAATTTTGTATGACTACAAAGACAGGGTATGAAGCATTGATGTTGCAAATACACAATTATGAGAAGTATGTGGAAACCCTTGATGAATAATGTATGTATGCACAGACATGTTATTAAACATTATTAAACACTTATTTTGCAATTTCACAGTTATGAAATGTATTATTAAATACTGCTTTGCTCTGCTTAGCTAAGCTCTGCTAAGCACAGCTATGCCTAACCAAGCACTGTTTAAACAAGGAACGTTTTAGCACTGCTTAGTTGGTTTGAGCATTGCTAAGTGATGCCAAACACCAGTAGGCAATGCCCGTTTAAGCATTGCTCAACTCAGCTAAGCTGGTTTGTGCACCGTTAAGCATTGCTAAGCATTGCCAGTTTAAGCACTGTTCAGCTGAGCTCAGTGAGTTTGTGTGGTGCTAAGAGGAGGGCCACATTTTTAAAATGGCCCAATAGTGGCAAAGGGAGGGAACGCAGGCTTATTTAAGAGCAACAGGCAGGAATACAGCAGAACCAGTTAGTGTTTGAATCTGGCAGGAGCTATGGCAGGTGTTAGTTGCATGATTCAGGGTGCAGCGGTGGGGCATTCTGGAGTCCAGGGTCATGGTTAGACTCCTTGTAAAATATCATGATGTCCGGCTGCTGCAGGACCAGTACCAGGGTCAGAATACAAATCAGAGGCCTGGGACTGGCTGGCATGTGATCTCACCAGAGCAACTGGTATCCCCCACACAGGTGAGCAGGTGTGTCATCATTATGATAACCTGAAGCATCATAAGGAGAATCTTTAAGCCACATGGGTCCAAGATGCTAGAGATGGGAATGTCCCACCAGTTTGTAAGCATTGTTATCATTGTTTTAGCAAATTCTACACTAGATGTGTGATAACCAGGTAGGAATAATAGTGTGTGTCTCTCCCTATAGCTGCAGAGGAGTGAGATTGCAACCTGGAGGCCCATGAAGGGTGCCTGGCCAAGTTGCACTGTGAGTGTGATGAATACAGATGTATCTTGCAATCTATAGTCATATAACAAGAAATAGTAAATTAGTAACTGCCACTAGGTATACTGTACTGCAATGAATGTGAGCATAGACCTGGACTGATTTAAGTGAGTAATGCCAGGTACAGTTAAATAAAGATGAAAGCATGAAACATGAGAATGTTAAGGACATGAAGTTTCTAGTGCATTAATAATGTTAAGGAAATAAAATTCTACTGCATTAATAATGTTAAAGAAATAAAGTTTCTACTGCATTAATTGTGAAATTACAATTGTATTGCAACACCTGCATATATGAACTGTTCATCAATATAGGCTGTAGATATATACCAATCACTGCATGAAGTCACCCCTAATAAAGCTGTGTTGTACAAAATGTGTGTGTTTTTGGCTGTTGGTCATGAAATCGAGTATTACATCTGCTGTGAATTAAAAACAGGAATAATACCACTAAGTGACTGAAGCTTAGCTAATAAAGAGTGTTTTACTAAACTGTGGATGTGGAGCTGTACTACAAGATAAAATGCATTATGATATATGTTCTGCACTAAGATCTGAACCAATAATAGGAATGCCCAAGGTGTATTGTGTATCTCAGGATTGTCTTGCGTTAGCCATTGCATTTCAGCTATATGCATTCCTGCCATTAGCAACGCTTCTGCAGGCAAGAATGAAACTGTAATAGTTGTAGATTGCAAATATACCATCTGCAATTGTATATGGGTTAGGTAGCCAACTCAGCAGTCCAATATGGTCTGCACACATCACACATATTCCCACCCACTAGGGGTTAATTGTCTGCAACTGCATTCCATGTATTAATGTACAGTTTACCTACCATTTCAGTCATGCATGAATCTCATGCATGTATGCATAAGTGTCACTGCAGTCTTGTATAACACTCTACCTCTATTACCAGGTCATATTTTCTTACCAGGTGAGCTCTAGGCACATATCAGTCAATCAATATTCAGCAGTGGCTCAGTAGCTCAGTAGCTTAGTTTGATAGATGCTAGCTGTGATGTCCGCTTTGTCACACACAGACAGGGGTTCAAATCCAGGGACAAGTGCTACTAAATATTTATAGAAGCAGTTATGTATTGTTAACAAATGTTCTCTCCACAGGAATTACAAGTAAATAAATGACTGTAGAAGCTGTTTGAATGGGTTAAAAATATGTGTGTTCAGATGTACCAGAGTGTAACCAGCATTGCTCAGCAAGGTGATAAGACATCAGTAAATAAAGTCAACAAGTACAATACTAATAAAAGTTAATAAAATAAATAAAACTGATTAATATTGGTATGGCTGTATGCCTGGTGTGTCCATGAATGTCTGCTGATAGTCTAACCCATGCCTGCAGAGGATGGCATGATAGTCGTAAACTCTCTGCACTGTGCATGATACATGTCTGTCAAGTGTCACGCTGTCATGGACTGTGATCACTGTTGCCACATCCCCTGGATACACATTTAACAGTCAACTGATTTATCCTGATAGCACAGTCACAGTACATCAGTCCACAGTACACCTTGGTAGTCATATATGTCCCCATGATGTGTAATAATCCCCTGTAGTTTTGTACCCGTAGGTGTTACAGCTTGGCCCATACTGCCTCATGCAGATATCTTGGGAGGTATGTAGGTGCTACAGAAGCTATAGGGCACTTGTATACATAAAGTAAGGGCAGTCCTGTAGAGTATATAAGGGTACTGTTGCAAACAATATAGCCTATACTGGTAGTAATGGAATGTATTTCTCTCTCCCCCCACCCCTTATCTGTATCATAATTTATTATTGTTATACATCGGGTATGGTTTACTTTTAACATATGTTGTTCTCAAAAACGTTATGTTGGGCCTTGTGTTTTATTATTGTTATGTATTACAATGGTTGCATACTTACATACCTTGTTGAATTACCTATGTTGTTGGCCTTATATTGTAACTGTTACTGGCATGCTGTTACAATAATGACTGTTGCCGCACTTATTGTTGTGTACCATATTTTATGCGATGTTATGTTACTGGGTTATTTGTAATGTTCTGGCATGCTGTTATAACTAACTAAATTTTATGTTCATTACTAACCTATACACTTTGAAAAACCTCAACACCATAGCTCGAATGGCTAGGTCAGTTCCCGGCAATCTGCCTACCCTACCTCATCCGACCATGGCACCGGGTCCCTGCACATCTGGGACCCAACCTGGTTCTTCCCCCTCTGCTCGTCCTGCACCACCTATGAGTGAAACCACCTCAGGGGACGGGCACCCCAGGAGCAGGTGTGGAGAGGCAGCTGTCACCCAGTGAGCGCTATCAGAAATGGTGCACAGGATCATGCACTGTAGCTATGAAGATCACCTGTGCCAGATTGAGGGCAGACTGGGCCACCTGGAGGGACAAGGAGGCCCCAGTGCCCAGGCCTCAGTACAGCCTTCTTTGGGTCAGTGAAGGAGCAGTGTTGACTGCCCATGGGTGGGGAGATCAGTCTCACTGCTGCAGTCTGGGAGTACATGGCTCTCTGATTCCACAACACCCTCCCCATCCAAGGTGTTTACCCCATCATGTGTCATACACTGCACTTGTATGCTGTCTTGTCTGTCTTTTCTGTTTGCAAATGCAACCTCCTACCCAACTTACCTCCCCACATATACCTATATCCCTTCCTCAACATTCCACTTTCAAAAATGCATCTGCCCCACAAAAAAGTATCTATCCATACATAGCTCTCCATTTCACCCCCACATACACTGCACACAATCAATCATTACATCAATTAATCAACACAGTTATGTCACCCTCACTAATCTCTCTCAAATGTGAGGCTCCAAATTCCAAATTCTCTACAACCTGCACAGCTGTTGCTGTACAAGAAATTGAGAGCTATTGTCATTTCCTACACCTATCCTGCATATCCCTACCTGCTTTACACATTGTTTTTCCCCCTGCTTACCCCCATTTCACCACTTTCCTATCACCCCTTTTTTCTTTTCTTTTTTTTTTTTTAATCAGTGCAGGTTTAAGTGGAGCTAGGTGGCATGGTGCATTGTGCAAACCTACTTAAAACTGCCTTAATCACCTTCTATGTTTCTGACACTGTTAGGCACAGCTGCAAAATAATCATCGGTGCTAAGTCTCAAACCCGGGTCCATGTCAATTACAGCATAGTGCATTAACCCACTAGGCCACTCCACTCTGATGTACAATATGCGTTTCCATAAACATATCCTGATTGCCATTGACTCTGCTTGTACATATAATGGGAAAATTGACAGCGTACTTGGGACTGTGATGCAGACAACAAACCAATACACAGCCAAATACATATTGATGGATGTACGCGAGGCCTAGGATATCAAGTATGGCTGAAAACTGCACAGACTTTTGCAGAATATCCACACCTACTTTTGGCGTGATTTTCATGTGTGCTGAAGTACTGGCAAGTCAATAGAGATTGAGGTTACAAAATCATGACAGATAGTTCAGTGTCACACATCATACCCATCCAAACACACATGCTTATGCAAACCCTGTGTAACAGACTGTATGCATGCACATATATCTTGCAAATACATCTGTTAAATTCCTAACTTGCTGTATATTTTGCCACCCACAGTCCTGGGTTCAATTCCAGTCTGTTGCACTTCAAGTACATCCTTGTGAATATAACAAATAAGTGACTGAGTCCTGCGCTTTTGAGCAGAACCGTTTTCTGCTACTGCATTCACTGCTACCCATGTTAGCACATCAAAGGCTTGTAGGTTGGGACACACTGCATAAATATGTATAGGCTTCCTAAATGTTGCCAACATGCTGTGAGTGGCACTATTACATAACATGCGTACCTGAAGCACATGCCTCACCTGGACTTTTATAGTCATCACCCTGACTATGCTGTAACAACAGAGCTCACACTGCTCCCTCACTGACATACACAGCTTGCTGTCCTCTAATGTGTTCAAACTCCCCAGTCTGACTCCTGGGCAAAAAGCAGCAGCTGCAGCCTGCAACATATACGGCAGTATGTCCAGCTACCTGCTACAGACCTACCATACCTCACAACCACCTAGAACAAAGGATCCACACAACACCCATACATAAAGGGGTGGTGGGGGCAAAGGTCATGTGACAGGGACATGTGTCACAGTCTTTCCCTACAAGCATATACAGCTGATAGACCAGCAGCTACTGCAGTTGCATGCATATTCTGATGCATAGGACGCATGACACTCACATCTGTCTTCTCCCTTACTGACCTCAACCCACTTTGTTTAGCACTAAACTGCCACATAATCAGAAAGTCTTTTCAAAATGGTGAAACATAGTATGCAAAACTGCGGACATACCACATAAATCCCAACAGTGGACAGTATTTTTACCTACCCTCTATGATGCTGTAGTCTCCACACCTCCATAATGTCCATCTCACAGACTAGGAAAGGGGCCAAGGCCTACACGAAGGCCTTAAATATAGCACTGTTGTGCAATGCCATTCGCTAATAAAACTACAACCCAGCTGTTCTGGATGCAATTAGCAAGTCTGAGCCACAGTTGGTGCACAGGAAATCACCTCTTCATGAGCATTACCTACAAAAGGAAAGCTGCTGCCTATGGTAAATAGGTCTGTGTCTTGCTTTAAAAAAGGACAGTCTGCAATATCACAAGCATTATACTTCAGGATTTCTGCACAAAAAGGAGTACAGCACTCTACCAGGTATGTAATAGAAGTACCCATGTAATGAGATGCAGATGGGAAGATGCAGTTATGGGGAATAGGGATTACAACAGTAGGCCTGTAGTACATGTCTTGGAATGACATGTTGCTGATAGTCAGCTGTCAAGCACCTACAGGCTTCCCTTTCAGCTCTGCCTGCTGTGACATAGATCACAGTTCTGGCCCTCTGAGTCCCTCCTACAATGGTCAGCTCCTGTACGAATGCTACTGGATTGTGTGTTAGACAATACTAACAATAAGCAATGGTGGACACAGCTGGCATATCACATAATGTACTGTCATTCAGCTCTTCTCAATCTGTGAATGTCACACAGGAATAGTTCAAACATTGTACAGCTGTTCCTGACTGTCCTGATGCACTCTGGCTAGGTCACTGTGTACTCGACATCCGTATCTCACTGATTGAGAGCTATGGCTGGCAGACCTGGTGACCCCCTACAGCAGAGCTTCAGGTCATAGCAAGTAGTAGTGGGGGCACAGACCCGACCTCAGGGACAGAGTGTACATATTGAGCATACAAAGTTAGGAAATGAATACAGTACCAGATATTACTGTACCATAACTGTTTTCTGTGGGTTCTGGCAAGTGACAGCCAGACTTCCCACAGTCTGAGAACAACCATTACGTATTGTCCAACCATTTGGACTGTCCACATGTACTTGTAGTAACACTCACCTATTTGTTAAACGGTGGCTGTATGACATGGTACAGGGATGTTGCCCAAAGGGGACACACCACAGTACACGGAATTGATGGGAATGGAGACATAACAACACACTCCATCTCAGCACACAGGGCCATAACCGGTATTCATAGGATCATAGGAGGTTACTAAGCTATTGGCCCTGAGGCCCTTATAAGCCTAACCAAGAGTTTTTTGTTTATACAAGTCATCAGCCAATGCCCCAATCTAACAGGGACATGGGTGGAATTCCAAGGGAGTAATTTCTGTTTCCCATCCAGTTATCCAGGTTGCACTTAAAAAGGGATAAAGAGGTACTCTGCTGGACATGGAGAGGGAGTCTATTCCACAGATGTGGGAGTCTCTTGGACACAAATCTGTCCCACCAAAAAGTCCTGTTGATGTCACAAACAAGGTTGATGTTGCACTTGTGGGTTACTGGAGTAGAGCTTGACTAGCGGATATGCAGCAGTCCCATCAAGGTGGGGTCTGTGATCACCTTGTATGCCAGACAGTGGTTACATCTGAGGAGTCTGTATAAAACTGAGTAAAGGGATAGAGCTTTTAGCCTATCTGTGTATGGAAGATGTTTGAGGCCTTGGATTCAACTGGTGAGCAACCTCTGTTGTCTCTCCAGCTGCAGCATGTGCTTTGTGTGGTACATGCCGAAAGGGGCATTGTACTCAGTAATGGGCCTTATTAGGGAAGAATCCAGGAATGTTGGATCTCCTTGTCCCTGGATAAGATACCCTTACTTATGAGGTTGGCCATGTAGAAGGCTTTCCATACAATGGAAGCAAAATGGTGGTCAAAAGTCAGGTTGTTATCAACCTGTCTGCCCAAATCCCTCACAACTGATTGCATGCTTAAGACATTGTTATTAATGTGATAATTTGTGGGGATGTCATTCTCCCCGAAGGGGTTGATGATGCATTTTGTGGTATTTAGCTTGAGGCCATGTTTCTGGTACCAGTCATTTGTCTGAGTGAGACCCTCCTGGAGGATGTCCACATCACTAGGGGATTTGGTGACAGCACCCATCATGCAGTCATCTGCAAACTTGGTCAGTCATAGCCCACTAGTTTTGCCTTGCACCTCAGGAAAGTATATCCCAAATAACAGAGGCCCCAAGACAGAACCCTGGGGTCATCTTTTGTTACGGGTCTACTGCTTGAGGTGGTTCCCCCTATATTGTCTAGGTGGATCCTATCAGTGAGCCAGTCTGTTACCCATCTGGTATCATACAGATGGATGCCTAGTTGAGAGAGTTTATCTATTATGGCAGAGTGGGGAATAGTGCTGAAGGCTTTGGCCAGGTCAACGTAGGTGGTGTGCACTGTCTTCCCCTCATCCATGGCTTTAATGACTGTCTCAAAGAAGTCAATCAAATTTAACAGACATGGTGCCCCCTTGACAAAGTCAAACTGTGTGTGATCAAGTGTTTGGAGGTTGCCAATGTATTTGTTAATGAGGTCTATGATAGACTGTTCCATGTCCTTGCAAATCAGACTAGTTAGGCTGATCTGTCTAAAATTTCTCAGATCAGTGGACACTCCACCTTAGTGTAAAGGGATGACAGTGGCTGTCCTCTGCTCAGCTGGGACACAGCCAGTACTCAGGCTTTGGTTGAATAGAGTGCCTAATGGTGCTGCAGCTTCATGCCTAAGTTCATGAAGAATGCAGCCTGGGATGTTATCAGGTCCCATGGAAGCTGTATTTTTTGCCTTTGAGAAAACAGTGATAATGCCCGTGGTATAAGGGGAAGGGGTGAGTACTTGGGTTGTCCTGATATACTGATGGGGGGCAGAGGGGTGAAGTTTTTGCTGAATCTGTCAGCCAGCAAGTTTGCTATATCTATGGCATTTGCATATGTGATGTCCTTGACCACCACTTCTGAACAGATCTGGGTACTTCCTTTGAGGTTGCACACATATGTGAAGAAGTACTTATGTTTGTCTGGAGTAGATGTCACCAATTTGGACTCGAAGTTTGCTTTGGAGGATTTCAGTAGTGCTCTTATTTGTTCAGGCTAAGGAGACATTGCTTCAAACTGGGCACCTGCTCCTTCTTGGTCTTGGACAGCAATTTTTTCCTCTTGTTATAGAGTTTATTTATTGCAGATGTCCACCAGACAGCTTTAATTATCCTTGCAGAGGATGACTTAGTCCAGTCAGTATTCCGGATTCCATGCATCTATACAAATGCTCGTCTAGTGCTTTGGTGTAGTTTTGGATATTGGTGCCAGTTCCTACAGAGGGAAACGGAGCTGTAAAGCTGTTTATACTATCCCTCAGGAGGCTGTAATCAACTTTGGAGAAGTTTTTATGTCTGACCCTATCTAGATGGGTAATGTGGGAGATGGTGACTTTAAAAGTGACCACTTTATGGTCAGATCTTACCAGGGAGGATGATACTGTAGGGATGCTGCAGTGGTTACTCATGTTGTTTAATACCAAGTCTAAGATATTTTCACCTCTTGTGGGGGTATCAGCTAGCTGTTCCAAGGTGTTTCTATTGACAAACTTGATGAATCTCTGTGCATTTGTGCTCTAGCATGAGTAGGTCTTCCATTCTATGCTTGAGTACAGTCACCCAGGATCTCGGTAAAGGTTTGAATCCTGATAGAGTCGAACAGGTCCATATAGGTGGAATGGGCATCTTGAGTCAGATTTAGGGGCCGGTAGCTAGCTAAGATTTGAATAGGGGTCTTGTCAACGGTTAACTGCACCTGGAGTGTCTCCTGTGCATCATACTGTTGGACCAGCCTGGAGGTGTGTATGTCTTTGATATATATTGAAACTCCACCACCTTTGGCTTTATTGCCCACAGTTTGGGGTGTGAATGTATGATAGGATGGGTAACCAGGTAAGGCTGTAGTGCTCTCCACAGCTTTGAACCAGGTTTTTGTGACTGCACAGATGTCAGCATTTCCAGGGTTAGGAATGCTTGCAAAGAGTGCAGATTCATGTTTAGACTCCTATCATTTAGCAGTATGACCTTTAAAGGCACTATGAGGGTGGCAAGAACCTTTGCCAGAAGCCTAAAGCCCAGGTGAGACAGATACAGGCCATCACTGACACAGAATCATGGTCTGTTGATCATATCTTCCCAGGCTGTAAGGTACTGGATCCCCCTGGAATGGCACGAGAAACTAAGCCACTTGTTAAAGTCAATCATTTCCTGTTTGTATTCAAGCATCATTCTGGGTGACAACAGAGTGCTGCTTAAGGCTAGGGACACACCTGCCTGGGACATATAATCAGTGAGCTGAATCATGTCTCTCTTCATGTATGCCAGGGAAGTACATCTCAAGTCATTCACTCCAACATGGACTATGACAGAGTCATAACAGTACCTGTTGTTGAGATACTTCAGTGCGTATGTGATATGGCAGACTCTGGCACCTGACAGACAAGTAACCATAACTTTCTCCTTATCCAGCCTGGTGAGAGGCACATCTGTGTGTCTCACAATAGAGTCTCCAATGACTAATATGTTGTGTTTATGATGAAGCCTTAGTGGCTGTGAGACACAAGTGTGTGGACTATGAGTGGTAAGTGGTGTGTAGAGCTGTAGAGATCACATGTGTTTTTGCCTTGGAGGTCTCCTTTGTTTGGGTATGTCTATGTTGAGAACCTCTGCACATGTGGTTGTATGCTGTGTAGGTGTGGGCAGTGTTTGAGGTGTAGTGATTGTGTTGACCACCTTTTCAGTGCCAGATATACTGGCTTGAGAGGGAGAGAGCATGGACTCTAGGTTCCTAATGTAATTGCATCTCTCACAAATTGTGTTCCTAGGTGGTGGTAGTAGACGGTTGCCAATATGCATGAGGCAGTTGCTACACTGTATCAGGATGCCCATATCAACTGGACTGGCTGGAGAAACTGTATGTAATTGCCCATCCATACTTGTCAGAATCTGAAGGAGAAAGGACATGGAGACCGAAGGGGTGGGCCTAAAGCACAAATGCTTAATCCCAAAGTAAGAGGCTTAAAATAACACATACAATTTAGACAGGCTATAAACAAGCAGTAATCAATGCAACACATAAGATGCAGTTGAACACTTTAGAGAACAAGCAGCAAGTAGCAAGAAAAAAGATGAGAAGGAAAATGCAAGATGTATGCCACTATATTGTGGATAGCCACATACATACTGTGTTGATAGATGGTGGGGTATGATGTGGGAGTAGGGGAGGATAGTGATGGCCAATTTGGATGTCCAGGGTGTGTACATACTGGAGAGCAATGTATGTGGTCCGGTGATGTGTTCCCCTCTTCTTGTCTTTCAGAAACAATGTAGAGCTGGAGGCACCCGCCTTTTTCTGCTGCCGAGAATGACGTGATTTTGGATGGCCTCAGACTATGTCACAACATATTGCTGTCCAAGAGTTGCCAGAATCAGGAGCAACATGCTGCACTGTGGGATGACCTTGTCACATCAGTAAGCCAAGTAGGGCTACAGGAAAGAAGCTACGAGCAAGTCTGACACAGGGCTACTGACATGATAAATGCTGTACGGCAAAGGCCCACTGCTGTTGCCAGGGACCGTGCTGCCACAGGTGGAGGTTCTGCAGCAGATCAACCACTCTCAGCCACAGAGAGTTCCTGGCAAACCTGGAATCAACCACCAGCTCCCAAGCATCCATCACCCCATAAATCATGGAGATGGGAAGCACAGCTTCCACAGCAGAGGAGTGTCCAGGTAAGCCTCCTGTGTTCATCAATGTAATACTGTAGCAGTCATTGTAGCAGCATCTGCATACCAATACATGTATTTCAAATCAATCTGCATTGGGGGTGGGTTGTTTGTATGCTTATGCACACATACTGAGAATGTCAGCAATGTGGGCAGTATCACAGTTCCTACTGTACATTTTGGTATAAGCACATATTACCCTGTAAATGAATAGAGGCAGGCTGCAGGTCTCTTCTAAAAAGCTTTATTCACAGATTACACACAAATGCTTTCACCAACTGGCTTCTTCAGGGGTATACAAGAACTAACAACACACCCATATTTATACTATGCATCTCTCAATTATCTAATAAAGAACTTAAAGGTATACACAACTTTAAAATAAAATTGAAATGTCAGTTTTATAAAAACATATTACCCTGTAACAATACCACATTTGGTTTTCTGACAATATGTCTCACTCACATTTCCATAAGTACATCAGGTGTGGCCAGAGTCCACCATCCTATAGCCGGTGAGTGTGAAACTGTTTTGGTATGGCTCATATATACCCTAAGAATGCCAGTTTGCTGTAGACATAGCTGTTATGCTTAGCCAGATTACAATACTTGTATGTTCAGTTTTGGAGGGGTTCACTGCAGTGCATTGAATCTGTAATCACAGTAGTGTATTTGCAAGAGCTGTAACATATTTGCACTTATTTTTGTGACGGTCTATGCAGTCTGCAATACAGGGGACAATAGTATGGTGAAGATGGGTGCACTCTGTTTTAGGTGTAGGTCCATCACATACACTGATATATCGCTTATCTCAAAGCTATATAGTACTGGCAACATTAACCAGACATAGCTGCAGTGCATGTTATTAAGGGCCTGTCTTGTCTGTGTACATTGTAGTCTGCTTGTGTGTTGTGTATGGGATTAGAAATAAGATGTGGTATGTATAATGCAGTTGTGGCACCTCACCTGTATGTGTCTATGTGTGGATCAGCAGACATGATAGTGCAGGTATTAATGTTGTTATGTTGTCTTCCTCCTCACAGGTGACCATGGTGATTGGAGTGTTACCCCCTCACAACTTGATGTTAGAGTCTCATCGGACTCTGATGATTATGGTAGCCACAGTGAGGTAAAGGTGGGGTTGTTGGGGGCTGAATCTGTCCCATAGGTTGACATCCCACTTCCTCCCCCAATGTCCCCACACACAGTATGTATGGCCATAAATACCCAGTCCCCTGCGGCCACATATATTGGACAGTCAGAGTGTGGTGGCATCGAACAGGACAGTGTGGTGACTATGGCATCAGTGACTGTAGACACTAGCCATAGCTAGAGAGCTGGAGAGCTCCCACACAGGTAGATTGACAGGGATGTTCGAAAGAGGACTGCTACCCATCCAACACCTGTCACAGGTGTCACATCATGAGTCACTCTACGCATGTTTTGGTCCATCATGGAGGCACAAGTATGTTCTGAACAGAGCACCAGATGAATGCTCAGGAACATGGAGGCATCACTGTCTTACAATCATGACTCCATCCACCACATTGCTGATAAAACACATTGTTTCACTGCTGTAGTGGACAGAGGGTGTGGTGAGACATTGTCAGTCCTTGACCGCTCATTGTCTGTGCTAGAACATGTGGTGGGAGTAGGGTGTCAGACATGTGGCTATAGGACAGCAACAACATCTGCTAAGAGTCCACGTGACCATGCACACTCATGCTCCAGTATTGACAACAGTACCTCCAGCACTACAGAAGGGATGGTGCTGTCCTCACCATGATGTGGCAGGCCATGGGTATGTGGTCCTGGGTGGTCCCGTGAGGTACACAGAACCACATGACACCAGTAACCATCAGCGCCTAGTACTGCATCTGACCCTGGGCATGGTGGTGCCAGTGCCAGTGCCACTCCTGGCAGAGCCATTTCTAGTGTTCATGGTCAGAGATGGTGAACTGTCCAGTCTGCCATGTACGGTCCACTGCTGTCCAACATACCCATGTGTAGGGCTAGCACATGGCTTGCCTGTGCACATGCACACACTCATACATCAGTGTCAAATGCAGGTCACTAACAGACACACATGGCACCTCTCCATGGCTCAACTGACCACCACCCCTTCCTGTCTCCCACACATGATGTCAACTGTTAGGCAGACCCTAGGCCTCTGGCACCTTCACACCACACCCTGTGTATGTGATGATATTTGTGCCACATCCCTACCATTCACACCATTAATTCAGGGACATGCAAATATGTGGCTGATTCACAGGGTGACTATAGTACATTACATGACATTGTTTCCAGTGGTTCTGTTATGCCATGACAGGTGCTGTCTGCTGGCATGTGTCATGAGTATGTACACATTAATGTGTTTGTTCCTTTGTTGTATGATGTTAGATTGGCGGAGGTGTTGTAGAGTGAAAGGTGTCTGTCAGAACTTTGTATGTTTCTGTTGCAGGAGTCTTAGTGGCTACGCTGTGGAGACTTGGTGCCAATACAGTGTCTCAGGATAGCATGGTAGCAAAGCAGAAATATGACAACAGCAAGGTAAGGCTTTATATGTTCATGGTTACCTAGGTGAATCTATGTAGAGCTGTGCATCAGGTGCAACAGGGGTGGACAGCGTAATCCTATGCACATATCCCGTGACAATGCATACCACCCTTGATTAATGTCACCTGGTTGTTCTGTACCTGCAAATGTAGGTGATGGCAGATAGCATTTATGCTTAGGTAGATGTGGGCTATTTAGAGGCAGCAGGTACTCACAGAGCCTTAAAATGCAAAACCATGGCATACACATAAGCAAGACAGGAATGCTGCTGCAAGGAGTATATTTACACAAACACAGAGCTGCCATTTATGAGATTAGAACCCCTACATATCTAGCAGTACATACTATAGCACTAAATACTTATCGCATGCACCATGAAGCTTATGTATTTTGGAAATATTTGCCACTGCTGTTTAGGTGGATGACATCAGCAGACCCTGTAAAGGAGGCCAGTGGCGGGGTTGACACACCCTCAAAATGTATAACCATTGAACACAGATAGGCACACTGCTGTAACGGGATATATTTATACACACACACAAATTCACAGAGCTGCCCTTTATGAGATTAGAAATCCTACCTATCTAGTAGTATATACCATAGCACTAAGTACTTATCGCATGCGCCATGGAGCTTATATGTTTTGGGAGTGTCTGCCAGTGTTGTTAAGGTGGATGATAGTAGCTATTGCCAGGGAGGCCACTGTTGTGTAGAGTGCTAATCACAGAGCCATAAAATGATAGACCATTGCACCAACATAGGCCTGATGGGCATTACTGTACTGCTGCATTGGTAATATCTACATACACGCACACACACAAGGTGGTTAATATCAGATTACAACCCCTCCCTACCTATCTACTATTACACGCAACAGCTTATAGTACTAGTTGAACCTGCCACTGATTACATTTGGTGTACAAGTGGCTGCAGCACTACATCACTGTGCACCTTTATGTGGATATATATATATATATATATATATATATATATATATATATATATATATATATATATATTGTGCCCACTGAATGGTGCACAGCAACAGCAATCCCATTCCACAAAGGGGGAGACACCACAGACCCCAGAAACTACTGCCCCATTAACCTGATGAGCCTGGTCTGCAAAGCTATGGAACGTATCATCATGGAACTTATAAACAATGATATTGGTAATCTCCAAACTCTGTACCCCACTACTCAGTTCGGGTTTGTAAATGGCAGATCATGTCCCCTAAACCTGATAGACATCTTTGAAGCAGTCACCAAAGCCGTAGATAAAGGTAAGGTGGTTCACACAGCCTATCTAGATCTCACCAAGCCTTTCAACACCATCCCCCACTCTGGAATTATAAACTCACTAAACTACATATAAATCCCTAAGTCACAAGATGGGTTGCCAACTGGCTCACTGACAGAACCCAAACTGTGAAAGTAGCAGACTCCAAATCCAACTTCAGACCAGTGACAAGTGGAGTACCAAGGGGTTGAGTCCTGGGTCCTCTCCTGTTTGGTATCTACTTCTCTGAAGTACAGCCTAACACAGAAGGTCTTTGACTAATGAAGATCACAGATGACTGCAAACTAGGAGCCATAATAAAAACTCCAAAAGATGTGGACATCCTACAAAAGGGCCTCACTGAGACAAATGCCTGGTGTCAAAGCCATGGCCTCAAGCTCAATGCCAAAAAGTACATTGTCATCCCTTTTGGTAAAAACTCTGTACCCATGAACTACAACATAGGCGGTAGTCTACTTAACACCGAAAGTGTGACAAGAGACCTTGGGACACAGGTGGACAGTAATCTCTCCTTTGATAATTTCATCACCGTAGTAGTCAGGAAATCATTCTATGTGGCACACCTCATCACAAAAGGTTCCTCATCCAGGAAAAAAGAGACCATTGATCCCCTCTACTCATCTTAGACCCATTATAGAGTACAACGCCCCTTTTGGTATACACCTCACAAGACATCTATAGCAAATGGAAAGGCTGCAGAAATACCTCACAAAGAGGATTACCAGCCTCAAACAGATGCCCTAAGCAGACTGTCTCAAAAAGCTGCAGCTTTACTTCGTCACATATCACCTACTCAGAAGCGATCTCTGCCTAACACACAAAGCTATGTCAAACCCAAAGCTTTTAGACATGCTCCACTTAAAGAAATCCCAATGCCTCTGAGCTTCATGCTCTAGGGACCTAGACCTTGTGACCACAATAAACAGAACATGCTGGAGAGATAGATTCTTATCCTAGAGACTTCCCATAATCTGGAACAAACTACCTATCTATATCAAACAAAGCTCCTCATTAGCACTCTTCAAGAAAAATCTTGATGACTGGATGGGAGATAGGAAATTTACCCCGGGGATCACTTCTGTGGCTCTGCTCGACAGTGGCACAGGAAAATAATTTTCTTGGGTGGCAAAAGCCAGGGTACCTTTTGGCTAGGCTTATATAGTCCCTAGGGCCAATAGCCTAGTACCTACCTATGAACCTATGAAGCTATATATACATTTACATATATATATATATATATATATATATATATATATATATATATATATATATTATGTTATCTCTATTTATCTTGATATATATATATATATATATATATATATATATATATATATATATATATATATATATATATTTAGGTGTGTGTGTGTAGATAGGTACATACATATCTATATATATGTGTCACATACTGATAGGGTAGGGTAATCATGTCTGGGGGTATAGGAAGAGACAGATACTTATACATAGCTGTCTGTATGCACAGAGATATATTCACATCTCAGTTCTTTAGGCAGAGGCATCAGACATGGGACAACACTAGCTAAGTGCAGGAGCATGCCCAGTGTGACCATCAGTAATTCCAGGGTGCCTCCAGGCCAGACCTACCTATACTCCATTCTAGGATTTTGTGTACTATAGCCAATTGGCTGCTGCACCTGATTCAATAGTCCAGCACCTCCTTGATATTATGTCCAAGGGATTCCCCAGCTGTGAGCTGCACATAATATCTGAGTCATACCTATGGTGCGTACAGATTGTAATAGACAGTACAGGATTTTGCATCATATGTCTGATAAATATTACATAGCATTGTGATTTCCTGGTACATCAGTGTCAAATCATTATAGATTGCTGCTAGGAACTAATGCGAGACATTTGAGTTGCTGACTGCATACACAGCAGGGAACCCATGCTACTGCATGACCTGTTATTCTTTGTACTTTCTACATTTGTCTGGCCAATAGTTAATCCTTCTCCTTATATGTGGACTTTTGCCCTGCTCCTGTTCATGGTTGTGTCCATGATTCCTGCTCTAAATTGTTGTAGACATGGTGTGACTGGGGTACATGATGTAACTACACACATGGGGTAAAAAAGACTTAACACCTCAGACTGTACATGTTTAGCAGGATATTTAGCATTCTGACCCATCTGTCTGCTCTGCTCCTCAAATAGTTGTGATTTTTGGTAATATACTACTACATGGTGCCCATTGACTTGTTGTAGGTACTGACACAGATACATGAAGGCCTTTACATCCTGCAGTTACTCTGACTTGTTACAACCTGCTGTTCTACTAGCCACCATCTAAGTTACTCAGAGTTGTGTACAGTCCATATCTGTGGCTCCCTGTCCCTCCACTGTCTTTGGCTTTGCCCAGCTTTCTTACAGTAACAAATAGTGACATATGGACAGTCTGTAGAACTACTATCATTGGTGTAGTTCACCTGCAAAATAGTAGGTGCAGCCAGTCTCCAACCATGAACACCATCAATCATGGTAATGTACTTAGCCCACTAAGCCACAACAGCCAACAGATGATGAAGTTTAATTCCTGACACTATCAACCACAGACATATATAGCACATTGACCCCTGCATATTGTGGAAATGGAACATGTCACTGGTTTTATTGGGACAGTGCTAGGATTGAGTGGTCTGTTGCTATTATCCTGCGAACACTAATGTTACTGCAGTTGTATGGGAACACAGGTGTGTTGGGAGTGGGAGACTTTAGCATTGACAGCCATGCATCTGTGCTATGACCCCGCTGTTTGACATTTCCCTTGCATAGAGCAGTGGGTTTAGCTGCCTTGGGGCTTACTGCATATTATGGGGTGGAGAGTATTGGGCAGAGAGTTCCTGTTGTCCCACATAGCTGTCACTTGGCTGCAGGTATCCCAGTAGCCCACTCTATTCCCTTGCATACATGCAGCAAGTCCATACATATTCTACCATAGTCTAGTACCCCATAGATTTGTTGCAAAGATGAGTGACTTACCTTGTGTCTACCACAGTTGAGATAACAGTGATGCAGGACTGATTCTGTCTGATGCTCACAGTACGCAGCCAGTACATGGTAAGGTACAGGTTGTGCGGTGTGTCTTGTATCACTTTTACTATGTATATGAGTCAAAGTGAGGTGTAAGTCCCTAAGTCCCTAGGATGTCAGTGCATGTGCTATGCACTGCCTCTTTGCAAAGGCCAGGGCATACTGGGCATGCCTATGTCTGCCTACAAGGACAGGCTCAGGGGGTTCCTCCTCCGAGTCCCCCTCTGGCTGTGGGGCCCTTGGCACTGATGGGAGGCTGTGTGTCCCTCTTCTGTGATGTTCTTGCCACACAAGATCGCATTGTATAGCATGGCACACACTGTGAACATGTGTGCACATGTGGCTGGTGAGTACTGCAGGAGTCCACCAGATATATCAAGGCAGTGGAACCGTGACTTGAAGAGCCCAAGCACATGCTCTATGATGTTCCTAGTTTGTGTATGTGCCTCATTAAGGCGTTGTTTGGGAGGTGTGTATACATTTTTTATGGGTGTCAGCATCCACGGTTCCACTGTGTAGCCAGCAACCCCCAGTAGATGGCCATACGGGATGTCCCCCTTGGCAAATGTCTGGTACAGCTGTAATGTGTGCCAGATGTGGGAATCATGGTAATTGCCAGGGTTGCTAGCACACACATTAATGATAATGCCCTGGGCATTGCACACAACCTGGCAGTTGATGGAGTGATACCCCTTGCGGTTGATGGAGACTCTAGCCTCTTCAGCGGGTGGTGGTTTGATGTGCACATGAGTGCAGTTTATGGCACCCAGTACCTCAGGGTAGTTTTCTAAAGAGTGGAAGAGATGTATATTGTTGGGCCTCTCCTCAGGGGTGAGGGGTAAATAGATGTGCTCACTGGCATGTGCTTACATGGCATCCAGGAACTGGTGGAGTACCCTGGATGCAGATGCCTGTGAGATCCCCATTATGCCCCCAATTGGTCATTGAAAAGTACCTGTAGCTACTATTCTAAAGGTTACACAAACCTTTGTTTCCACTGGGATAGGATGCCCTCTGTTAGCTCTGGGTCTGAGTTGAATCCAGCAGAGCTCAATGAGGTCTTGTAGTATGTCCCTGTCCACCCTGTAGTGCTCAACAATCTCCGGCTCATGTAGCTCCTGGAAGGTTACCCTGGACCTGAACACTCTTCTCTTTCTCAATCTAGGCCTATTGTCAGCAGCAGCACTGACCTCAGCATGTAGCACATGCAGATGTAGCAGCAGCATCAGCACTGGCCTCAACATCTAGCACATACAGATGTAGCAGACCTGTAGCTGCCCCTAGCATTTTGTCAATTAAAATTCTTGTGTGTACTCCAATAGAGCGCAGTATGTGGGAAAAATCAGATTGTAGGGTCTATGCATACTTTATAGTGGTGTGCTGCAGATGCAGCCAGTGTGATTGGCTCACTATGATGCATTTCACCTGCCAGATAAATCACTGGGGGTTTGAATGGACCAGTGTTTGTTGAACAGGGCTTATCAGTCATTTCTATTTGATTGGCGTCCCCTGGCAATTTCCTTTTTTTTTAAATTTTTTTTAAAGTCTTTCAGTGCTAAGCCCTGCGGTGTGGTGTGGAAACCCGCAGCGTCAGTATAAACAGTGCTCAGCAATTTGGACCCTCCCCCATATACAGCCATGCTCAGTTTTTCTTAAACCAGCTTAAACACATGCCACGGGGCTAAACACAGCTCAGAAGCATCAGACACACTGCTTAGCTAAGCTTAGCTGAGCACAAACAGGTGCCGCTGAGCTCCAACCTGCTCAAACATAGCATGACACACCCCCTTTTGATGTCAGCTACCTGTTCTTTTACTACCTACATGGTTCTAGCCCCACAATGGATTGTATCTGCGGACACAGTAGCCCTTTTTGCTATTCAGTAATACCAGCTCATTTACATACACCTAATTGAGTATACCCTGGATAATTCACTAGTCCAGGGCCTGCTTTCTTAGCAACCACTGAAACCTACTATTGTAAGACTCTGCATGCTGGGTGCTATAATGCAATATATTTGCAAATGTCTCATTTTCATTTTTTAAACTTTTTAATTATTTTTTTTCCATAACAGCATGTTTGTGAGTCACTGCGTGCCTCATAAATGTAATATATGTATTAAAAAAGTTATATTTTATATTGATTTGCATTGCTTTTTGGACTTACTGGCCATAGTTTTGGTAATGTGCATGCCTACAGTGTAATATTTAACCTTTTTTGGGGGCTTTTACAGACCCTGTTTAACTTTTACATTTCAGTACATGGTTTCTATCCATGTACATTTCAAACACCAACACTGCACCTACATGGGTGCCTTTCTGCTTATTGTATCACAAATCAACTTAATTTACATGGATTTCACCAGCTAATGAGGTGATTTGCATTCCACAGATACTTCCATAGTGCACAAACCTCTGCCCTGTTTATTGGATCACTCGGTGGCCATGTTCCATGTTGGGGCTATGCCACTATGCCTACATGGCAAATCGCTTTGTGTAGGCTTTATTGAATTACTCCCACTGATTTTGTTCTTGGATACTTTTTGTATGGAAATGCTTACATAAACTCTTTCTGACTATGGACCAAGTAGCCTGAGCCACTCCTGGGATACAGTTAGGTTGCTGGTGGTATCAATGCCCAGATATTATCCCAACATAGGAGTATATAATGTGGAGCTGCAGCAGTCTTCATACATTTAGAATGACTTTTGTGGCCAGTTAGGAAAGCTCTCATTTCCAAATGGCACAGTTAAGAGAGATTTAATGTATCTAGTTCCAGAGAGTAACTTTTCTTCATACCCTGATACTAGCCAATAAAAAAGCTATTATGTGCCAATGGGAAAGTAATATCCCACTTGGCAAATCCTTAAAAGTATATACCACACTGAATTACAGATGTCTACAATGCAGTTTAAAAAAGCCACTTTGTCTACAAATGGTCTTCATGTGTTTCTGTTTTAAATGTCACAGACTAAATATGTCAATGCTTTTCCCGAATTATTTCTTTAATTCACTTTTTTATTATTTCAATTATGATCACTGCTGATACTCCTGTTTTTACACTTATTAGGCATTTTAAAGCATATTAGCTTGGCCCTGTATTGAAATGTCAGCAGTCATAATGCAGGGTGCTGACAGACTGAAAGCTGTAAGTGCAGGGTAAGAGCAAATCTCACACATCAATCTTCTCTTTTAAATGTGTTTGCTGCAGGGGCAAGCCCCCTATACTCCTAAATGTAGGGAGCAGGCCCCCTCACACCCCTAAACTTAATATAACAATGCTGAGCTCACCATACCTCAGAGAAAAGGGAATATCTTGATAAGTGGCTATCTTCGTCTTGTAATATACAAGTCCATTTTTTGGCAATACCTTCTCTGTATTTTGGGATTTTCTTATGTGGGTCCAAATTGTTTAAATGGCTAATATTAGTTAATCTTTTAATGAGGTGAGAGCTATATTTTATCTTCTAACCTTGTAGTTTTGTCATATTTTGTTCTACTATTTCTTTGTCCTTGGTTTCAATATGATATATATATTTTTATGCAACTGACATATTTTGATTGCATGTTTTTATAGGTGTAGATATGCTTATTACATTCCTAAAAGGCATATATGGTATGGAAAGTCCTTTTTCTTTCTCTCAAGTTTGATGTCCCAGTTCTGCCTTCTTCTAGCCCCACCCCACCCCCACTTGGGATGGCCAACTACTTTTTTTTCTCCATTCTCAGCTAACACCTTCATAACTTCTAACTTATAGCTGCAAACACTAACACTGTACAAGAAGTATTAGCATTAGTTCTGTTTTATTTTATAAAATTTAGACTTAATAACTGAAGTTAACTTCTATAAACCACAGGAATTTTACTTTAAACATATTGTACATATTTAACCTGAATTTTTGTTATCTTCATTTTTAACTGGAAACTTTTGCAACTTTCTTTATTGTTATCTTTCGTGTTTTCCTCTGTGTTATTTTGATGTCATAATATTGTCTTGAATTGTACTGTGCTGCTTTTTTTCTGTGGAGCTTTTCTCCTTGGACCTCCACTGAAAATGGACAAAAAATCCCAGCAAACAAATGTTATCAGACAATCCCAGTGAACACATGTTAAATAAATACATAAATACATAAATAAATAAATAAATAAATAAATAAAAATAAAATTTAGTTATACCATTTCATAGAATTATAAACTATAATAAATAATTGTGTTATAGAGTTGATATAGGACTAATGTCTTTCAACTTCTTTAATTTCCTTAGTCCAATATTGTTTCATAATGTAGAGTATTTAATTAATTACTTTGATAGATGAAAGGATGTTAGATGTTAATGAAGTTAAGCTATATGCTTATAACTGTTTTAATTACTGGAAAATCAATAAACATAGTCAAAAAAAAAAAACGAAAAAACAAGTTCAGAGTTCAGAAGAAAAACCAGAAGATGGGGATGATCATGCTATATGGAATAAGGTAGTCTATGTCATGGCACTAGCCAAGAGGAAGCAGATTGCACATAGCTTTACAACATAATTATACAAGAAATAAGAGTATATGCTGCAGTAAAATTTATACATGCAAAAGTACCAGACTCTGTTTACCCATGCAAAGGCTGGGCACACTATGCATCAGATATAGGCAACTCAAGTAACAATATTCAGAGGACAGGGTGCACAGGTGGACAAGGAAGTACAGGAGGGCATGTCTTTCACAGGGAAGTGTGTGACTGTGGGTGCGTGTGTGTGTGTGTGTGTGTGTGTGTGTGTGTGTGTGTGTGTGTGTGCACGTGTGTGTGTGTGTGTGTGTGTGTGTGTGTGTGTGTGTGTGTGTGTGTGTGTGTGTGTGTGTGTGTGTCTGTGTGTGTGTGTGGATCCAGCCTCAGCAGTTGGTACAGCACTACAGCTCAGCCTACTGGACAGATCCAGGGTATGAATGTGAGAAGATTCAGCTTCCCATGCATGACCCCACCCGTAAGTGATGGCTATGCTGCAGCAAGATCCTGGCTATAGGCTGGTGTGCTTTGTGCCTTCAAACAATGTCTGCTAGGAGGTATTTGGGCATGATTATGCCCACGACCATGGGGATGCCCTGTCCCTGAAGATGACATCTCCATAATAGATGTTGCTGTGGAAGTGATAGCTCTGTAGGAGTGGGAACTTGCAAATCAACGGCCAAATTGGCTAACACCTATGGATGTAGCAGATGACTGATTTTAAGGACAGCCATTTGACCCTGCCAGTCAACCCACTGAAGACATTGCACAGTCCAGCATGTGAGTTGATCAGTCCTAGGAATCACACATATGGGACATGCACTCCCACAGGTCAGCATGCACACCCAGGATCACCTTCACTATTTCTGCCATGGCTGTGGTCGCACTAGCCTGTACCTCCACAATCAACCTGCACATATATTGGGTTGCAGCTAGTGACACATCAGCTTCAGGCTAGAAGGCAGTAATGATATCTCCTTTGAGCATCATTACCAATTACTCTGGTAGGGACCTCCGTTCCCAGTGAGTGCTAGGGGTGGATTAAGACATCAGTCATCTAGGAGGCCAATACACCTCACTGATCAATAGTGTCCACATCATCTTGTCCTCTCCTAGATGTTAGTGTCGTTAGGGTATCCTCAAGCTGAGAGACTATGTCCATGGTCTGAGTAGAGATGTAGTGACCATACTTTCTATGTCAAACATGTGATCTGCACCCCCTAACTATGCCAGATACTACAGATCCTCCAATATTTGATGAGGTACATCCATACAGTTGGTGCTACATAAAGAATCACCTGTGAATACACTAAAGCAATAGCCAGTGTAAGTATCACCTAGCACTGCAACTACACATGCAACTGTTATCTATACAGCTATAAACATATGACAAAATCTAATAACCCTGGACATACCTTGTACAGATAGTTGTGGCAGTTAAATCCCAAATCTACTTGTGTGTCATAATTCATTCCCATTTCAGGAAGTTTAGAGTGACTAAAGGAGGACCTGCAGCTATAGATAAAATAAAATGAGACTACATAGCTGGAACATCCGCAGTTGAAATCCTCTGGAGCCTATCCAGCTGTGTCTCAAGACCCAACAATATGCTATGAGACTTTGTGAAGGTGATGCTGTTTTTAAATTAGTCCAGGAAATCCTTCATCTCCAAAAGAGTTCATTTGGTTATTGGTTCATTTGATGGCCCACTACTTCTTGCCCTGCATTCTCATGTCATGGCTTCTGCTCTGTGGGTGATGGCACAGATCATATCCACAGCCTTATATCAAACTCTGTCAAGTTACAACCCTGACTACCCACAGTATTAACACTGCAGATGCAGTCGCAGAAGATCAGGTTGGCAGCATGGGCAGCAAAGAATCTTGGGCCACTGATATGGATGGCTTGTGGTACTACCTTATTCTCCTCATTTGTGAATTTCTGCTTGTGGATGGATGTGAATGGGCCAACAGACTCTGCACTAGTTTTCTTTCTACCCTGTTTTTTAGACCTAGCTCTGTTGGTATAGAAAACAAGTGGAATCGGTATCCTTGTTTTTGCCTGGTCGTTACAATTCCTTGCAATTCTGCAGTCCTACTATGCAAAATATTATGCTGCACTTCTGTCTAACAGATATGTGTCCCCACAGTCTTTAAGTAAATGTGAGGCATGTGTTTGAACTAAATACATATTCCACAAAAGCAAGAAAAGAAGGGCAACTGAAGAAGAAAACATGACCATTACTAAGGCTACTAAGGTTCTGGCTAGTGACACATGTGCAAGGAACATGATATTAAAATGGTAAAGAAAAAACTACTACAGTCTCAGTACAATTGCAATGAACCACTTAAGACATATTTGGCCTAAGCATTTATGCTGCCCATGCATGGTCAATATTTATAACAGCTATTAGTACTTTACTGTGGCTATGGGTTGGTGTAACACAAGGCACCAGATGGTCCCTACTGCATGAGGAGCTGTTCATCACATACACAGTCCTGGATGCATGCAGTTTAGGTAATCCTCAGGGCAAACTATGCACACATTGTAAATTCTGTTGACTTTGCCATGATCATGCACGAGGCATTTTTGAATTCCCAGGTACATCTTTATAAACCTTTACAAACAAAAAAAATATTTGTTGATTTTATTATTAGAAAGAGCTTTTGAATGTCATACATATATACATAAAGAAAGAAAGGACCATTACCCACGCTGCCATTCTGACCTAAGAAGCACACCAAGTCTGTTCTCTACAATCTAACAATTTGCACCCCAATCTAGCACTCCTCACCTGAGAAGCAAGTCATATCTGTTCATCCACTCCCTTTCATCACCAACTTTGACCCCTCAAATTTGAAGAGATGAAAAAGTCCTTTCTTCTCTGCAAATGTAGTTTATTACAGTTAAATGCAACAGCAGCATTGAAGGTTCCCACTAAACTACAGAAGCACTTTGGTAAATGATACATGATGTATAAGCATTCATAAAATGAATGTCAGTACAGAGGATCATGCCCTGGACATCTTCATCCCACCCTAGCTACACTTGTGAGACACCTTATACATTCCTGCCTGACACACAGCAGTTCTCTTTGAAAAAGATTAATTAATAAAAAAACAATACAACTACTAACTACCAAAGAAATCCTAAGTTTTTTTTTTTTTTTTTTTTTTTTTTTTATTTTAATACATACATAATAAATAAAAAAATAAAAAATAATAATAAAAAAAAAATACAACTACTAACTACCAAAGAAATCCTAAGTACAGAAGCATCTGCTTCTTTAACTTCAAAGAGTAAGGCACTTTAGTGATTCCTGCCTGACATATGACAGTTCTCTTTAAAATAATAATAAAAGTAGTAAAACTACTACCCAGGCAATCCTAAGTACACAAGTGTGTCCATCTCAGACTTTAAAAGACAAGGCACCTTAGAGACTCCTACCTGAAAACATAGTAGTTCTATTTGAAGATTAACTAAAGTGGTAAACTTATTAACTACTGAAGTAATATTACTTGACTCTATTACTGCCTCTCTAAATTCAAAGAATAAGACAAATTAGAGACTGCTTCTTGATGTGTAGCCATTCTCTTTACAAAATATTAAATAATAAAAGCAATAAAATTAATATCTACCAAAATAATTCTAAACACCCATCAATTTCCCTGTCTGACTTTAAAGTTCCAACTGGCAAAATTGTTGCAGAGAGAGCATAATGTACCTGTGAGTGAAAAGGGAAACAAAAATGGCTGCATCCTCATAAACAAAAAATACGTATTTCACTCCTATACGAGTGCACTTAGCTTACCTTCATTTTTAGCTTTAACAAAAAAAATAAATAAATAAAAAATAAATAAATAAATAAATAAAAATATGAAAGCAGCACTTTTCAATATTTTGAACAAAAGAGGAATGGTAACGGGGAGATGGCAAATAATCCTATTTACCATTATGACTCAGTCATAGTCCATGTGGGTGCGAATAACCTGAGACGTACCTCCTTGGACTATATGAAGAGAGACATGATTGAGCTCTCAGAGTATGTGTCGCAGGCAGGTATGAGCCTAGCAGTGAGCAGCATTCTACCATCTCCAACGAGGATGACACAAGACAAACAGAAAATGATTGACTTTAACAACTGATGTCATTCCAAAGGCATCCAGTACTTAGCATGGAAGGACATGGTTGACAGGCCATGCTGCTTTTCCAGGGATAGTCTTCACCTGTCACCTCTAGACGTTTGGATATTGGCCAAAACTTTATCCACCCCATAATGCCTTTTTTGCCTTTTTTTTAGGCATTTCCAAACAGTTAAACCTTCCAACATAACAAAAGCTACTCAGGACAAGCTAAAGGTGTTACTGATCAATGCTAGGAGTCTTAAAAAGAAAATGCACTCCCTAGAAGCTCTTCTCACCCTGGGTAACATGGTACAAAGCCATAGAAAGCACTCTAGCAGTGCATTGCTACAGTACCTTTGCTATGTTCTGACCACCCACAGAACATAAAAGAGCAAAGGTCAGTGGTGGTCTATTCATAAAGGATAAGCACACCTCAAGGCTGATCAAACAATATGACATGCTTGAGCTACTCCATGTCCAACTAACCATGGGAAAAATCCATTACCATATTCTTGCTACCTACTAGTCCCACAGAATGAACCAGGAAACCCATATATCATACCTGAAGTTACTAGAATGACACACCAACCAGCCCAGTACCATGGATGATTTTAACTAACCCTCCATTAACTGGGAGGCACACAACACCACTAACATGTAGGCTCACAGATTTCTTGACTTTGCAAATTCAAATGCCCTTGAACATCTATTCTACACTCCCACTAGGGAAACAAATATCCTAGATCTGATACTCACAAATATGGGAGAGTGCTACACCCCCCCCCCCCCAAGTGTGATTTACTCACAGGTAAGATCAGATCCCAAAGCGACCTCCCTTGAAGTAAAAGTAAAAATAGTTACCCTGCCTAACCCCATAAACTTTAAGAACATCTCTAAGGTAAATTGAATCCCCTATTAAGGATGGCATAGCAAGTTTCCAAGCTCCCCCAAATCCAGGAAACACAGAAACATATGCAGAGGTGTAAAGCCCTGTATTATCAAACAAACAACTGCATAGGAAAGGCTGTTGTTGTTGTTGTGTCTTTCAGCTTTTCCCGGTTAGGGGTCGCCACAGTGGAACTCCGGTCCGCTAATGATTGGCAGTAGATTTTTACATGCCAAGTTGCCGGCCCTGATGCACAACCTTCAACGAAGGTACGCCCATTCACGCATGTCTCCACACAGAAGACGCTCTAGCTGAGAATCGAATAGGACAACATCTTACTGTGAGGTGACAACGCTACTGCAGCACCACCACCGTACCAGACTGAAATGAATCCAGGTCAAAGCACAAAAACAAGCCACGCTGGTGGACCCTCTTATTAACAGATTGTACAACAAAAGAAAGATAATCCTGCTGAGAAGTAAGAGGGAATGTGCACAACAGAGCAAAAAGTCCCCCATTTGTCTAAACAAGTGAATCAGGGAACTAGTCAAATCTCCGAATGCAGACTTTGAGGGTAAAAATAGACTCCAAAGCTAAGGATAACTATAAGTAATTTTTCAATTATGTCCACAGTCTTAAGGATAACACTCCACGATGTGCGGTATTAGTTTAAGATAGCATCACCTATATGCAGCCAGAAGGTATAGCAAATCTGCTGACTGATGAATTCAGCTCAAATTTCACCCCATCTCCCCCAGTTCTCCCCAAGAAATACCTTCCACCACTCTGCCACCAATTATGACCAAATAACACGTTATAGCTGTACTCTCTATAGGTAAAGACACAGCTTCAGCTGGGCCTGACTGTATGTCAGATTGCCTCCTAAACAGCTTAAATCAGGACTTATGCTAATAAGGATCTCTGTTTAACCAGAGCCTCCAGAATGGCTTTATTCCAATACACTGGAGGACAGTCATCCCTTTGACCCAGAAAATTAAAGACCTATAAGTTTGACTAGTGTTATATGTAAGGACTTGGACAGAATAGTCATGGATGTGATAAGTAATGACATAGGAAACCTCCAAATACTGGACCCAACCCAATTTGGCTTTGTCAAGGGCAGATCATGCCTACTGAATCTGGTGAATTTCTCTGAGAAAGTCACTAAGGCCATGGATGAGTATAAGACAGCACATTCCACCTACCTTGACTCGGCCAAAGCATTTGGCACAATTCCTCATTCAGGTATTATAAATAAACCCACTAAAGTGGGCATTAATACACTTGTCACTAGATGGATAGCCAAATGGCTTATGGACAGGATACATGTAGTTAAAATGGGAAAATCCAGTCCCAGAAAGAGGCCAGTTACTACTGGTGTGACACAGGACAGGGTACTGGGACCACTCCTGTTCAGCATATACTTCACAGAAGTCAAGGCTAAAGTGGAAGGCCTCTGGATAACAATATTTGCTGATGACTGCAAGCTGGGGGCAATCATTGAATCCCTTGATGTTGTAGATAGTCTTCAGGAGGGTCTAGATCAGACGTATAATTAGTGCCAGAAGCATAGCCTAAAACTAAATGTAAAAAATGCATTATCATACCTTTTGGAAAGTCAAATATCCCTGCAAATTACAACATCAATAAGCCACCCCTAAGGATAGATTCAGAGGTGAGAAATCTAGGGAAACAGATAGATAGTAGCCTGAATTTTTACCACCATGTTTCTACGGTGGTGAGGAAGTCCTTCTATTTGACTCAACTTATAAGTGAAGGTATGGCATCTAGATCCAAGGAAATTATAGTCCCACTGTACTCAGCCATCATTAGACCAATAATGGTGTACAATGCACCATTTGACAGGAAGGTACTTGACTAGGCACTTACAGCAGCTGGAGTAACCTCGGGGATTCCTTACAAGGAAAATACAGGGTGTAAACAACATGTCCTATGTGGATAGAGTAAAAGCTCTATTCCCTTACTCTGTCTCCTACTGACTATTAAGGAGTGAACTATGCCTGACCTACAAGGCACTCACAAATCCAGCCCAGATGGAGCATCTCCACATCTGTAAGTCAAACAGCATGAGGGTCACCCAATGTAGGGAGCTAAACATAGTGTCTCAAACAAAATAAGCTGTAAAGACAGATATGGGTTTCAGATATGGCTCCTTTTTTGGAACAGGCTTCCTAGTCATGTTAAGTAAACCTCCCTGTCCTTCTTCAAATGCAGTTTGGGTTAATGGATGGGGAATCATAAATTCACATATGTGGTACTGCCTATGTCCTTTATATAGAGTCTGTAAGATACTCAAGGCATAAGCATAAATCCATACCATCCTCTTGCACCTAGGGGCAATATGAGGAGTGAAATCAGGTTATATTGGCTAAACTTGTAAGAGCTGATAAGCCATTAGCCTAGTAATCTCCTATGAACCTTTAAGCATATGTTTAACAATCTTCAAAAAATGAATTAAGATTGTATTAAAGAAGTAATTTATTAGCATATTTTTGTTGATGAGGTGAAGGTTACCCATTTTGGGTCAGGCTCCCTTTAAAACTAGACCTGCAGGATCATCTCATAGATCACACAAATCTATGTTAACAAACTATGCATTTCTTTGTTTTTCATTTATAACATGAAAAGACAAAGGGGAGAATTCAATAAAGCCTACACGGAGTGATTTTCATTGCAAGCATAGTGGCATGGCCCAACACGGAAACTGGCAGCCGTGCAATCCAGTAAACAGCAGAGGAGCATGCACAAGCATGCAAATCATCTCATAAGCAGGTGAAATGCATGCAGATGAGGGTGATTTGTGATCCAGTAAGCAGGAAGGTATCCGTGCAGAAGCCATGTTGGTGTCAGAAGTGTACATGGAAAATAACCGCGTGCAAAAATGTAAAAATTGAACAGGGGCTGTAAAAGCCCAATTAGAAGGTTCAAAATGTCAACATAGGCAGACACATCAAAAACTATGCCCTGTGAGTCCAAAAACTAATGCAAATTAATATAAATTAATATTTTTTAATACACATATTATGTTTGCATGGTGCACAGCAATGCACAAACATGCCGTTATGAAAAAAAATATATTAAAATGTTGAAAAGCTAAAAATAAGACATTTGTAAAAATAATGCATTATAGTGTCCTGCATGCAGTATGTACAATGTTAGATGTCAGTGGTTGCTAAGAAGGCAGGCCCTGGAATAATGAAGTATCCTGGGTATGTACAAGGATCGGTATGCAAATGAGCTGGGGTTACTGAATAGCAAAAATGGGCCACTGTATCCACAGATAAAACCTATGTAGCCCCATAACCATGTTGCTGTGTGTAGAACAGGTAGCTGACCTAAAAATGGCATGTGTCACTATAAGTTTAAAAGGATTGGAGCTCAGAGGTGCCCGTTTGCGTGGTGCACCGGTCATCTAATCGGGGGGGGGGTTTCTAGTGCTTTTAAGCTTTGTTTAGCTTCAGGGCATGTGCTTTAGCTGGTTTAAGCTATGCTGAGCATGCCCATGCATGGGGGTGTGTCCAGACTGGTCTGCAGTGTTTATACCAGCACTGCGACTGCAATGATTAGCAGGGAAGGAATTAAAAAAAAAAAAAGGAAATTGCCTGAGAAAGCCAATCCTGTATAAATTATTGACATGCCCTGTTGCACTGACTCTGGGCCATTCAGACCCATCAGTGATACACCTGGAAGGTGGAATGCATCAAAGTTAGCCAATCACACAGGTTGCATCTGCAGCACCCCACTATAAAGTACGAATACACCCTACAATCTGATTTTTCCACACATACTATGCATCATTGGAGTACAGACTTGGGGAATTTTAACTGACAGAATGCTAGGGGCTGCTGCTGCTCTGCTACATCTATATGTGCTAGATGCTGAGGTTAGTGCTGATGCTGATGCTGACAATATGCCTATACTGAAAAGTAGAAGAGTGTTCAGGTCCAGGGTAACCTTCCAGGGGCTACACGAGCTGAAGATTGTAGAGCACTACAGGGTGGACAGGGGCATACTACAAGAACTCACCAAGCTAAGACCCAGAGCCAACAGAGGAGAACGCATCCCAGTGGAAACAAAGGTATGTATTGCCCTTAGAATACTAGGTACAGGTACTTTTCAAAGACAAACTGGGGGCATGATGGGGGTCTTACAGGCATCTGCAACCAGGGCACTTCACCAGTTTCTGGCTGCCATATAAACACATTCCAGTGAGCACATTTATTTACCCTGCACTCCTGAGGAGACAGCTAGCAGTATGCATCTCTTCCACCATGTAGCACACAACCCTGAGGTACTAGGTGGCATTGACTGCACTCGTGTGCACGTCAAATTACCGCCCAGTGAGGAGGGTAGAATCTATGTCACCTGGAAAGGGGTATCACTTCATCAACTGCCAGGTCATATGCAATGCCCAAGGCATTATCATGAGTGCGTGTGCCAGCAGCCCAGGCAGTTATCATGACTCCCATATCTGGCATGCATCACAATTGTACCAGACATCTGCCGGGGGATACATCCCATACGGTCATCTGCTGGGGATGCTGGCTACACATTGGAACCATGGATGATGGCACCCATCAGAAATGCATACACACCTACTGAAGAACAACATAATGAAGCACATGCACAAACTAGGAACATCTTAGAGTGTGTGTTTGGGCTGCTCAAGTCATGGTTCCACTGTCTCAGTATATCTGGTGGAGCCCTGCAGTACTCTCCAGCCACATGTGCACAGATGTTCACAGTATGTGCCATGCT